>NW_008356473.1:4122315-4225472 GCF_000622305.1 Nannospalax galili | reverse complement strand
CTTCTTTATTATCATTATATATATATATATAATGCACTGAGTCCACTTAGTGGTACTTATCTGTACATGTGTTTAGAGCTGACCATTTGGGATTAGATAATCTATCAGAGAGCTTGTCCCTGGAGAAAACTGATCCCTTAGCACCATTGATTGCCTGTAGCTCTTCATCTTGAAATGGGTCCTTGTGAAATTTCTCCCATCCACATTGGCATGCCGACTGGCTTTGTTATTACGTGGATCTTGTTAGGCTATCACACTGTGGGGAGTTCAGTAATAACTGCTTTCTTATCATGACTAGAATGCATTAAGTGTTAGCGGGAATCCTGTTCCTCTGGCATACAGTCTTTCCGTCCCCTCTTCCAGGATGTTCCCTGAGCCTTAAATGTAGAAGTTGCATTGTAGATGTATCACTTAGGGCTGGGCATCTCACAGTCACTTATTCTCTGAATTTTGACCACTTGTAGAACTTTGCAATAGTCTCCATGTTTTGCAAAAAAAGCTTCTTTGATGAGTGCTGAGAGCTACATTTGTCTGTGAAAATAAGGATATATATTTAGAGTATAGTAAGAAATTATGTTGGTCTAGGAACATGGCAATGGTAGGTTCTTCTCTAGGGTCTGTGACCTCTCCAACCATGTGTAGCTAACTGTGCTTACAGTACCAGGCATTTTCTATATTTTTAATGGCAAAGGCTCTGTATTTGGACTGAAGGTAATGTGGGTATGGGGAACAAGGCATGCAAAGGGCCAGGGGCAGCAAAGAGTTTGGTGTATTAGAAGAAAGCAAAAGGCCATAGCATGATTCCTCAAAGGGAAAAAGTGATAGAAAACAGGACAGAAAGGTAGGCAGTGGCTAGATCAGGTAGCACCTAGTAGACCATGAAATATCCTGAATTTTATTATTGGTAACATGGGAAGCAGATGAAAAGATTTTAAGGTAAGGAAATACAGTATGTTTTAACAGAAGTACTAGTGACTGGGGAGAGGCATACCCCAAACAAGCAGGAGGAAAAGAAGGAGTGAGGTTGGTTTAAAAATGTGTAGTCCAGGGGCTGGAGAGGTGGCTCAGTGAGTAAGAGCACTGACTTCTCTTGCAGAGGACCTGGATTTGGTTCCCAGCACCTACATGGCAGCTAACAACTGTCCATAACTCCAGTTCCAGGGGATTCGACCCCCTCTTCTGTCCTCCAAGGGCATTGCACAACATGGGTGCACTTACATACGGGAAATTCACTCATACACATAAAATAAGGCTCTTGAAAAGATAATAAATAGCTGGGTGTGATGGTGCACACCTTTAATCCCAGCACTCAGGAGGCAGAGGCAGGCGGATCTCTGTGAGTTCAAGGCCAACCTGGTCTACATAGCGAGTTCCAGGACAGCTGGGGCTACAGGGAGACCCTGTCTCAAAAAGACCAAAAAAAAAAAAAAAAAAAAAAAAAAAAAAAAAAAAAAAAAGGAAATGAAATAGTGAAAACTTGTACTCCAGGCAAGGGAGAACAAAGGCTCAGATGCAGGTGACAGAAGTGATGAGGTTTAGAAGAGGTTGCCAAAGCATGCTGATGAGTCAGATGTAGGAAAGGAGAAGAAAGGAGAAACTAAGAGCTGTTTCTAGGTTTTGAAAAGTATCAGAGTGTTTTAGAGGAACAAGAGAAAATCAAGATCTCCTTTTCAGCCATGAGAGAGTATAAGACAAATAATGGACACTGGAAATGCTTCCTGGGCAGTTGATGCCTGATAGCTCAGTGGGGCATTAGGATGCAAGGTAGAAATGTGGGAGTTGGAGGACTGTGTGAAATTATCCTTAAATAAATGATGATAGAGATGAGGAGAGAGCACAGAACCAAGCTGACCCAGATCAATCTTTAGGTTAAAGCAGAGATGTGGAGGAAAGCCTGCTAAGGCTAGTAGAGGAGAAGAAAATCCAGAACACATGACCAGGAGGCAGAAAAATGCTGGGGAAGGAACGGATATTAGAGCTTCTAAACATTTCTCAGCAGTAGTGTTGGGAACTGGTCATTGGATCTGACAGTGTTATAGTTTGATGGTGCAATTTTTGAAAATTGATTTCAAAAGGAATAGAAGCCAAAGCCTCATTGGCACAGACTTAAAAGAGAATTTGGAGCTGGGCTTGGAGGTTGAGGTAGGGCGTAAGAAGTTAAGGACAGCCTGAGCTGCATAGGACGACCTTGGTGGGGTGTTGGGGTAGAATTGGAAGCAATGAGTAGAAAGTGCAAATGCAAATGGATAACTCTTATACTGAATTTTGCTTTAAGGAGAAAGAAAAGAATTGGAACAGGAAATGAGCTCCACTGCCCAAGCAGAGGGCTGGTCTTAGAAGCGTGAGGAATTCTTATGAATCAGCAGAAGGCTGTATGTGTGTTAGGATCAGATAGAATGATAAATAAACAATGCATGTATCAATAGAGGCATTTGTTTTAGGTCTGCATAATTTTCTCATCTAGACAAAATGCAAAGGCATCAATAAAGAATAAGGAGAGGTAACAAGGTAGGAAGGTTGAGAAATAAGACTTCCCTGAGGTCATCTTAGGTAATGAAAGAATTGACTGACTTAAAAAATATAGCAAGGTTTTCAGGTAAAGTGGTGAGGTCCAACTAATATCTGTGGCCTCAAATCTGAGGGAAGACTAGTCACATGGTTGAGTAGTTTTCTCTAATCCACCACCAGTGATCCTGGAACAGAGATGAAGAAAAAGTAAGATTGGGCTCAAGAGTTAAGTTGTATTGGTTCAGACTGATGGCAGGCATGGCAAAGGAGGGGGGCGCAATGAGATGAGGTTTGACAAGAAGAAACTTGTAATGGAAGACTCAGAAATCTAAGCTGTGGACAAGGACAGCATGAAAGGAACAGGAATACCTCAAAGGAGCAGGACAAATGGACCAGAGGTTCAGATGAGGCCAAAAATCATATGGGATAGAGATTAGGGGAAGTCTGCCCCTTCTCACTTCAACACACTTGGGCATGTTTGCCCATTAGCTTCTCAATCTCAGTTTTTCTCATTTTTGTGGCAGGTCTGATGCCCACCTCATAGCACTCATGTCATAAAGATATGTTAATTGTCTAGAATAGTTCATATTTGCAAAAAGATAGAAGACTGGCCTATAGTATTTATGCAATCTTATTTTCAGAGATTCATGTTCTTTACAGCCAAGACATTGGTATGATTGTAACTCTATCTGAATGATGCCAAGTAACTTTATAAAAAAGGAATATTTAGGCAATAGCTAAATCACTTCTATAACTACTTTGGAAGAGATGTGGATTATGCTAATTCTTTGCCGTCTATAAATATCTAGCATTGATAAACAAAGCCTAAGACATTATAAATTGCTACCTTTGTCTCCCAAGACTATGGTCAAGTGGGAGGGCTGGAAATGAAAGAAGGGACCATGACCCTCAATGTCAATGTCAGGTACAAATCCAAGTATTACCTTAAAAACTCCCCCATTGTGTTTGGCATACAACTCCCAAATCATCAAGTTCATTCTCATTGGTCCAGAGCCACAGAGACAAATTTCACTTCCTGAATTACGTTCTAAGCTCCATATAGGAAACTACAAAACTATAATCATATTCCAAGGAGAACTATATACCAATACAAATATTAATTTATTATCTGCCCTCCCAAAGCTTATAGTCTCTCCTACATTTCCTTTCTTTGTGAATCAATCCATTTCTCAGGCTAGGAAATCATGTGGAATTGAATTCTTATTCATTCTCTCTCTCTCTGTCTCTTTCTCTCTCCCCTCTTCCATACATGATTGCTTGTCATCTTCTTACAGCCTTTACACCTGTAGTTAGCTAATCCTCTAACTCTTGACTCTTCTTCATCAACCTTCACAGATGCTCCTCTAATTTTTCTTCCTTCCCAGTCACTTCCAATGGTGTTTAGCCACAATCATTTTGTGTCACTGACCCTTTGAGAATAAAATTATGAGCAATCTCCCCAGAACACAAACCTCAGATGCACATAGACAACTTTCTGTCTGTAAGTGTGGGGTAGTCACCTCATCAGAGGAACAAATCTCTACATGTTCTTGGGCACCAAGTGGTAAGCTTTGGGATCATCACTGATCCAGAATGAGTAACCAAAATGGCAGCTGTCATGGTACCCCTGCCCTAAATAACTTCATATATGGAGGTGCTGCTCAAGTCAAGACTCCTCAATGTTGTTCAAAGCTTGTTCAAGTTTGGTCCCAGATTTTACTTGCAGACCCAACTCCTTTTAACTATAACTCAATCATCAAGTGTGGAATCCTGCCTTGTGTTTACTAGCTCAGGACTCACCATCTGTAGATTGGTGCCCAATATTGAGAAGACTTAATAAGTTGCTGGGGGAGAGAAGGAGAGGTGTTTTTATGTGATCTTATATTCAAAAGATAGCATTCTCAGGAAGAACATGTGCAATGGTAAACATCTTTTGCAAATACTAATAACAACTTTACAAATCCTACTAATCTCCTCCTGCGCTTTGCTCAGTAGATCGATACTGGAATCTATTATTTTAGTGCATTTCCACCTCTGCTCTCCAACCTCTATTTCCCCAGAGACTCTACAGTTCAGTGATTTTTCAGCTTATTAAAGTCATACTGCTGATTTCTCATTCTAAAAACCCTTTACAGTAATGTGGCTGAGAGAAAGGAGTCTGGAACCAGACAGTCCAAGATGTGCATCTTAGCTTTAACAGTGATTTGCTACATGGCATGAAGAATATTGTTTAATCCTTGTAATCCTCAGTCTTCACATCCGAAAAGTGAGCGTGCTGGATAGCACTTGAGAGGCAATCTTAGTTGAGGAGTTGCCTCCGTTGGATTGACCTGTGGCATGTTCTTGACAGTTGAGTGATGTGGGAGGACCCAGCCCACTGTGTATGGTACCATTCCTGGGCAGGTGGTCCTGTGTTATATAAGCAGTAGGTTGAGTACAGGACAGGGGAGCAAGCCAGTAAACAGCATTTCTCCATGGTCTACACTTCAGTTTCTCCCTTGGCTTCCCTTGATGAAGGACGATACTATAAATGGAAACAAACCCTTTCCTCCCTAAATTGGTTTTAGTCACAATATTTATCACCACAATAGAAAGCAACCTAAGGCAATAAGTATAACATCAGTTTAGAAAATAGAATGTTAATTCCAAAGAGCTAAACATTAGGGATACTTAGACTAAATTTCCTTTTAAACTCATGGGTCTATAATTAAAACCAATCCAGAACTCAGTGACATCTATTTATTGAGTACCTACTATGTACTTGACTCTTTTTCTGTTGGATCTTCATAGTTTCCCCCCACTAGTTTGTTAATAATCCTTTTTAAGCAAACAGTGGCAGTGATCCACACATCAGCCATGTGCCCAAGTTACAGAGAGGGTGACCTACAAAGTTGAGGCATGCAGCCCCCTGTGCTGAAATATGAACTCCATAGAAGCATTCTGTGCTTCCAGAAGTTCCATGCTGCTCCCAAGTAAGTCCTGCTTTGTGTCTGCAGCTGGGTATCTCACTTTTCTGCTGTCTCATAATGCTAAGATGATACGTCACACGGCTGCTCCAACCAGTTCTGCAAACTAAACACCCATAGAGAACTCACAAATCCTAAACAAAAGTATAGTTTGAAGGACCATCTCTCTTTGTTAATCTGCGATTTCCTTTAGTTATTTTGTTTTGTTACCTGATAATAAACAAAGCAATGTTCCTAGAAAAATTGAAATATTCCACTGAATCTGGATTAATGGTTTGACTTATAGACTCAAGGGTTTCAGTAGGATGGTGTCAGCCTGTTCAGAACTCTGTTGAATTAAATTAAAGATAAAAATTTGGAGAAATTTGGTTTTGTACATAATTCCATCTCTTGGAGGATAAAGGACTCATAGGCAAATGTGGAGAGCTGACTCTGAAGTGACTATGAACCAGAAAATGAGAATTGGTTGATGTTAAAATAGCTAGAGTCCTCAAATAATGTTACCTCTTACAATCATCAACAAAGAAATTATTAATGAGAGGCAGACCCCCAGCATCCAGAGCACACATCTGGAAGGAAAGAAACACGTGACTGCGATTTTTGCAGTAGGCAGTGATTACAAACATCATAAGAGAGAGAAAACTGAGCACAGCACATTAATAGCTCTTTGACGTGCTCAGTTTTAAAGGTCATGAAGAAGAAATGTAGATAATCAAATGGGAGAATGCCAAGGCTGTCTGGAGAATCAACGGAACAAACACCTAAGGGGATCATCGTACCCTGGTTTATTCCTCTGTCTAGTTGTTAAGCAACGTTGATGGGCATCTGGCCTTAGCGTTAACTGTACAAAAGGGCTCTCTCACAATTGAGCTTCAGCTTTAGGCTCTCTCCCGATTCCTTCTGGTCCAGGCCATACCTATTGTCTTTATTTTTCTAATGGTGTCTACCGACCCCCTTCCTCTCTGATAGCAAGGCCTCTTGAGTCGTGCTTTCCTGAATGAAGTAAATGTCTGTACCAGTCAATGCACAATTGTCGTTTGTGACCTTCCTGAGGTTTCCTGTTTCCTCCTAATGCATTAGAAGAACAAATCAATAAAGTCTGTGTCCCAGTACCTTGGGTAACTGCCATCTTCATGGTTACATCACTATCCAGGACAACTGTGGAGCAATGAAGCGTTAACCCCATGAGGAGTGGAAGGACTGGGCCCATTCCAGCCTTACATGGACACACTGAAATTGCTCCTGGCTCCATGCAGGCACAAAACCTCCCCAGCATTGGGGTGATTGGTATTCAGCAGCAGCCTACTCCTTTGGCACTGGATGGATGGGGCCCCAGGAGAGAATTCAAGAAGAAGGAAGGGGCTGTTGTCCTTGACAAGGAAACGATTGATGTCTCTTCTTTTCCCCCTTCTTTAAATTGAGATGGGGACAAGAATTAAAGTTCAGGCAGGAAACCAGTGAGTGACTTATAACACTGAGTAACCAGGCTTGTATGTAAGTAAGCCTCTGGCCTATCTCTCAAGAAACAAGCTGCTTATATGTTTTTTTTTTAAAACCAGAATCTATACATTAAAGCCTTATCATGGCAGAAATAGTAATAGCAAATGTAACAAACACTAAGAAACCCTATTTACTGCATATCATATACAATGTCCTGCATATTATGTTCATTATCTCTTTTGATATCCATGATGGTGGTATTAAGTAAATAGGATTGTCCACATTTTAGAGACGACGACACTGAGGCTCAAAATAGTTAAGAAACCCGAATACAGTGACACAGTAAAACCAAGATTCAAGCGCAACTCATCATATTAGCTGATGTGGAATGTTGCTGTGGGCTTCTCTAAGGATATGGGCACAGATGAGACTCAGTCTGGAATTGTTGACCATTTAGTGACAAGCTTTCTGAGATACATGATGTTAGGCCCAGGCTCCCGTTGCTTAGGTGCCAAGGACAGTGGAGCACATTTGTTAGGCCTAAAACCCTGTGTGCCTCACTGTGGGTAGAATAAGGGAATCTTTGTGGCCCCTTATTCTACCCTTGGTTTTATGTGGTGGAGTTGTTTTCCCAGAAAGGACAAAGTCAAAACTGGGGTTAGGAGAATGGAACAAAGACCAGATTCTGACAAGTGCATCTGAGGCTGAGACTTCTAATATAAACAAGGAAAGTAGACTTGGGTAGGTCAAGGTCAGGAGCAAATCAAACTACATGTAATTTCCATGATAAAAAAAGTGAGTATAATAAAAATAAATTAAAGGCAGATTCAAGATTAGCTCTGTCAGAGTGATGAGACCATTGGTAATGAGGCAAAAGAACTGGAAGCAGTTAGTTCTAGAAACATGATAGCTTCCATGAATAGTTTATGACCATGCAAGATTGCTTCGCAGAAGGCTCCACACCATGCTTGGAAAGTAAACATCACTTGTAAAGACTCAGTATTTTAAGCTTAATATCTGAGAATCCCACTTCCCCTTTCCTGAAGTGGTTGAAACTTATTTGCAGGGGAGACACCCCTAGTTAACTGGGTGCTTAGCATGCTATAGTGAAAGGTCAAGGCATGCCATCCATCCCCATGAGGGCCAGTAAGGCTAGCCCTGTCCAATGCCTTGCCTCTGCCTTCAGACTCAGGCGGCAACTCTCAGAGGGAATAAACACCATTAATCATAAGGGACACCAGGCAAGTTCCTGTGGACAGAGCAATAACGACAACAAAGAAGCTTCTCTCTTGGAAGAGACCTCAAAGCTTCTGGTAAATTAGCAACATGTTCTTTTTTAAGGATATCATAAAATTGGGGGTTTCACTAAAGAGTCTATCTCATTTTTCTCCAGTGTGGTAACATTAAAAATCTGATCTGATCACTTAATTCATAGTATCATGACCTAATGATGTTTCACAATATCTGAACTTTTAATTCAGTAACTTTGAGCCATTTCTTACTCTCAAGGATGAACAACTAGATAGAATACATCTTAGGAATCAGATTATTCTGCTTTGCCCAGTCAAATTCACTCTATTGTATAAATTATTTTTAAGGTTGTAACTCCTTTCAGCACTGTCATGGTACATAACTCTTGGTTCTTTTGGTTGAAAATATGACCTTGGGAAGTCCTGGTGAACTCACCTTGGACTAACCAGAGACCTTCCACCCTGGGCATTTCTATGTTCCAATCCCTCCTCTTCTTACTCTGTTCACCCGTATTTGGTGAAGTGAGCTTCATCTGGTATTTTATGATTTGAGTGGTTAACTCCTCTGACTCTGGACAAAGGACTATACTTCATTCTGACAATCCGTACCCTGCAGGCTTTCCTCATGAGTGGTTCCTTCCCAACCTCTTTGGAGAATGATGGTGAAGTCTATTTATTCAGTACTTCTCATGGGTGAAGGCCCTTCCAACCTATAAATAAAACAAATTTAACTTTTACAGGGTTACTAATGCCATGGAATGATAAATAAGTAGACTGGCTGCCTGCTGGGTGTGAGGATCAGGCCAAGGATTTTCATAAAGTAGTCTAGGACCTTGGAATATATGAAGTTTTTATATAATCATAACATAAGCAAATAATAATAATAACAATAATTTCTTCTTTGTTGCAGACTTCCTAGCCAAAATGAAAGAAAGCTAAAATTGACCTTACCCTTATGATATATTTGAGGGATTTATGGTCACTCACCACAATTTGAAATTGGAGAATAATGCAGACTCTAGGGTAAGGTCTTATTTTTGTTTGCTTGTATTTGGGACCAAGTCTTAACTAGCCTGGAATTCGCTATGTAGACCAGGAAGTCCTCAGACTCACAGAGATCTGCATCCCAGGTGCTGGGATTAAAGGTGTGCACCAACATCCCTGGCTTTCTTTGTGTTTTGATTCCTTTCTAATTGTTCACATACCACATGCCCATTAGTAATCTCACATTATTATGCTGGGACATTTAAAACAATGCACAAATAAATAGAAAACTATTCCTATCTTTTAATATAATTCATTAATAGAACCAGTCATGATTTTTAATTTGTTACAACTTTATGACTATTGGGGCTAGAGAGATGGCTCAGTGATTTAGAGTACTTGCTGCTCCTCCAGTGGACCCGATTTTCCAGGTCAGTTCTCAGCACCCATGCTGGTTGGGTTACAACCTCCTGAATTCCAGCTCCAAGGGATCATATGCCTTCTCCTGGACTCTGCAAGCACCACCTCCTCACATGCACATACATACATATGCACACACATAAAGAATAAAATAAATGTCTTTTTAAACTATGACTATAATAGTGTGGAAGACGGAAGATAAGGTAATACGGAATA
Source organism: Nannospalax galili (assembly GCF_000622305.1). Classification (NCBI taxonomy): domain Eukaryota; kingdom Metazoa; phylum Chordata; class Mammalia; order Rodentia; family Spalacidae; genus Nannospalax; species Nannospalax galili. Next base: position 4,215,688 of record NW_008356473.1, on the reverse strand, counting down.
GGCGAGATGTTTGGAATCAGATCAGTCTGGGTTAAAGCTTTCTTTCTGGTCTTTCCTGCTCAAGCAAGCTTGGGAAATGAGTCTTCTGGAAGGTAAAGATAATAATTCCTGCATAAAATTGTTATGAAAAGTATACGTGTGTCAGCACTCAGCAATGTGTACACTCCCAAAATGTGATTCCCATTTCTACACCCAAAATTACTGCACTGGGGTAAAAGTTTAAATTTGGGGGGATTCTAGGAGAAGAAGCCTTTTAGCTGGGATGTGAGTTGATTCAGGAAATTAATTCAATTTTCTTCAAAGAGAAATAAGAGATTGTTCAGGGAGAACAGTTTCCATGAAAGACCCAATAGTGATGAATCTCAATGGTAAATTAGGGAAGGGAAGGATATAATTATAGAAAAATGACTATCAAAGGTTAGAGAGTGAGGGGGCAATTTCTTGTTTTAATATATGAAGATATGTGAAAACATATAACGTAAATAGAGTGAGAAGACCAATTAGTGTTTCAATCCTTTGTCCTACCTACTTTATATACTTTATTTTGATTAATGTTCACAACAATACTTAGATGTGGACATCATTACTTCCTTAACAGTTCCAGAGAGTCAATAAAGCTAGTAACGGATAAAGACAGAATGAAAGTACATGCTCACGGGGAAAAGGAGGAAACTGTTAAATTATGGCTCCAGACAGAAGGAGAGCACACAGCACTCACACTGCCCTGTATCTGGATCAAACACAGGTTTCTCATGTGTCCTGATGTGAATTCATCCATAAGGGACCAACAAATGAGACACTGTCTTGACATGCAAATGAAATCTTTAAAAGAATGTAAGAAGAGGGGCTGGAGAGGTGGCTTAGTGGTTAAGAACACTGGCTGTTCTTGCAGAAGACCTGGGCTCGAATCTCAGTACCCACATGGCAGCTAGCAACTGTCCATAATGCCAGTTCCAGGTGATCCAATGCCCTCTTCTGTCCTCCATGTGGGTACTGGGCATTGCATGACATGGGTGACCTTAGATACATGCAGGCATTTCACACATACATATAAAATAAAAATAATAAATAAAAAAATTTAAATGCATACTCATGACACTCCAAGTCTGTTATGCATTGGATGTGAAATGTTCCCCCCAGACTCGTGTTTGAACTCTTGGTTCCCAGATGGTGGTTTTGTCTGAGGCAGTTATGGAACCATTAGGAGATGGTGATCTAGCTGGAGAAAGTGGGTCACCAGGTCATGTTTTCTAGATTATAACCCCACCCTGATTACGCCAAGTCCTCTCTACTTTCTGGTCCAAGAAAAGTACCAAGTCATGCTAGAGAAGGTGCCACATATTCCTTCCTTTCAATGCCTTCTTTTATCCCTTCAACCCATGAGCTAAAATAAACCTTTCCTCCCTTAAGTTGTTTCTTTCAGGCATTTTGTCATGGCGATGAGAAAAGTAATATAACATCTTACTTATTCACTAAATGGTTTACGAAAAATCATTTACTGGGTCTTGTGATTACTTAAGCATATGGTGATGGAGGACTGAAGAAAGTATCCCCCATTGGAAATGATGGAATGAATGGATGAACGAATGGATGCATAGATGTAGATGATGACAGGAGACTGAAAGGGAGCAGTAACTTGTAATGATGGAATGAATAGGTAAAAAGATAGAAAGATGGATATTTGGAGAGACAGCAGATAAATGGATGTTTTGAGGGGCTCCACCAATGCGTGAAGAAACTAGGACGGTGAATTAAATGTAACTTCTCTAGCCAGAGCATCTAGTAAAACCTGACAGCATTAATAAAGACAAACTGAAAGAAAGAACAAGTTACTAAAAAGGGAGAAGAATTCGTTGCTCTAACTCATAATAAAGTTTTATGGGAATTATCTGTTAAAATATTACTGAATGCAAATATACTCATTGAATGCCCATGGCTGCATACACAGACTGGCCATCTTGTCCCAAGGGTGAGTTTGCTTGCCAGGGATAGACAGACAGATTGGTCCTAAACCTGCAGGGGGAAATGTGAGCCAAGGCTGTCATAGAACTCAACATCCTGCTGACATCTGGATTTTGAAGGAAGTAGTCAATTAATGGAAAAGAAAATAGGAACATAAATTCCTCAAATATTTGGCAAGTCAAAGACAGGTTGTTTCTTTCTCCCTTTATACTATATGTTGGGCTCATTTGCAAACAGATCACATTCAAATCATGCTGTCCACAGGTTTCGTGAGTACCTTCCACTTAGTAAATTCCTACCTGTGCTTATAGTTCAGCTCCAACCTTCAACGTAATCTCCTCTCTTAAACCTTCCCCATGTGTGAACTTAGTTCAACTGGAATGATTCCCTGAATTTCCTTCCCTGCATTGTTCAAAGAGAATGTGGGTCATAAGAGACCTTTGCACAAATTTTAGAAGGCTGAATTGTAGCAGAAACCATATTTATTTTACACTGAGAAAGCTAATGCAGGACCTTAAGGACTGTTGTGTCATGGCCTGTTGTCACTTACCAGCATTTACCTTGGCTCCAGGCAGAGCAGCCTGGCCAGCAGCAATTTTATCTTCCATAGCATCCTCCTTCGATTTCTTCCGTTCCTAGGCTGTGTGGGGATCCAGTTTCCTAAGGAAAGGTACCACATCTCCTGCAGCATCCTAGCGTCACTGAAGCTGAAAGCTTGAAGGAAATGAGAGACTGAGGCAACTTCCAGCACGCTCCAGCCCCAGGGGCTCGGATTTGTCCTTTCTAGCCTGTAATTTACACCAGTCTTCCTATCTGGTTGTCTGCCCTACTGACTCCAAAACCAGTGGCAAAGATGATGGGAGGTCACCAACTGTGTACCCCCCAGGCAATCTAGTACTCTACCTATTTTTTTAGTCTTATTGAAATACAATCACATAATTTGCTTTATATAGGGCTGCTATTGTTCTTAGAGACATTGTAGACCTTCCAAAGCATTAAATGTCTATTATTTGTTATCTGTGTCTTTAAAGAGAAGGTACATCAAGTTAGAGCAAAGACAACAGCCAATTTATGTACTATTAAGTCAGCTCCACAATTACAGTATGGTCAAATACCTAAATATGTGTGTGTGCATATATACAAATCACATACATAGAAGTATATTTATGTATGTACACTGATTAATTTTTGTCAACTTGACACAAACCTAGACATACATGAGAAGAAGGAATCTCAACTGAGGAATTTCCTCCATCAGGTTGGCCTCTAGGCATGTCTGTGGGCGTTCTTTTGGTTATTACTTGATGTAGAAGGGCCCAGTTCACTGTGGGAAGTGCCATCCCTGAGCAGGTGTCCCTGGGCTACATAACAAAGGTAGCTGAGCAAGCAAGGGGAATCAAGCCAGTAAGCAGCACCCTCCATGTTCTGTGCTTCAGTCCTGCCTCCCGGTGCCTGCCTCGAGCTCCTGCTCTGGTTTCTTCGGATGACAGACTGTAACAAGCTGAAATAAACCCTTTCTTCCCTGAGTTGGTTTAGGTCAGTGTTTTATCATAGCAACAAAAAGCAAACATAGCACAGTATGTACCTACATTTATCAAGTATTTTCTTTCTCTGATACATTCCTAACAATTATAAAGTCTCTATCCCATCCAGGTTTTGCAAAGCAGAATTGAATGCCTGTGTTTTCACAGTATTTTGCTCTCATAGCATTTGTCACACTGAGTTGTAATTGATTTGTATCTCTAAGCGGTTTTTTTCATTATAGAATTTTTTTTTGATTTTTTTGAAACAGGGTCTCCCTGGAGCCTCAGCTGGCCTAGAACTCACTATGTAGACCAGGATGGCCTCACAGAGATCTGCTTGCCTCTATCTCCCAAGTGCTGAGACTACAGGCATGAGCTACCACACCCAGCCCTCATTAAAGAATTTTTAGAAGCTTTCTTTCTCCAAAAGCTGTGTTTGGTAAAGAATAATTAAATACACACAAGTGAAGAGATTTGTAAGTGAGTAAGTCAATGACTGAACACAGGAAAGAACAAAAGGAAGCCCCTCTTCATGATTGGCATTTCTGTCTTCTGTTAATCTCCTGACTATGTCCAGCACACAGAGCCAGCATCTGGTAGATGGTGTTTCACTATAGGCAGGTAGGCTGGGCTAGTCTCTCAACCTTGGTGCAGCCCAGCTTGCTTAGCATGACGGGCCATAAAGCCCCTTCCCAGGCTACCATGTTCTCTGTGCATCATGGAGAGGCAATTCTCTGCTTAGACAGGGACCTATTTGGTGGGAGACGGTCCTGAAGTCATTGAATGTTGGTAGCTCTCTGTCACATCTCTGAGGAGAACTAGCAGGTTCTGCATAAAGAGGCCCTGGCAGGTGGACAGCACCTGGGCTTTACTGGGCATTTTCATGCTGATGGCTTCAAGCTGGCACTTAGGTCTATGACAGTCAATGACACAAAGGAGGACTTGGTGAGAACTGGGGTTCCTCCTTAACTCTGGTCAAGTCATGTGGCTTCTTTGGGCTTTCAAGCTCTGAAGTGCTATGATTTTGTGATTAAGAACTCAATGCCAAACTGATGAGTTTTGGCTTCTCGTTACATAGATTTTTCTCCACCTCATGGTACCTCTTAAACAAAAGCCTCTTTAGAGAAGACAGTGGGGCATGATAGCTTGGGATTCACTATGCTGAGTTTATTACAGTAAACAAAAATGAAGGGAACTGGTATTAATTCAGCACTTGTATGCTTAAATCTCTGCTAATCCTTTCCCCAGTATTACCATAAAGAAATTAGAATTGCTTGCTACTGCCTTTAGAAACTGAATTGAGTATATGCATATGAGTATGTATCTTAGAATATTCTCCATATGGAGCAAGACCAGTCAATTCAAATAGTGTGTATATTTGTTTCCCTAAGTGCTATGTGCCTCTTCAAATTTAAAGAAAAAATTTTTATTTCATGTATATGAGTGTTTTGCCTGCATGTAAGTGCACCATGTGCTTGCAGTGCCATTGAAGCAGAAGAAAGTGTCAGATCTCCTGGAACTGGAGTTAAGAATGGTTTTTAGCTGCCATGTGAGTACTGGGAACCAAACCCGAGTCCTCTATAAGAATAGCTAGTGTGCTTAACCACCGAACCATCTCTCCAGCCCCCTCCTTGTGCCTCTTTTTTATGTATGCATGTGTGTCTCCATTATTTTAGCAGCATAGTAAGGATCATACCAGACACAGTGATGAGCTCTTTACTTTCATTTAATCTTCTGTCTTCCATAATGAGTGTTATCTCCATGTTACTATGGAAAAACTTAGGTTTTTTCCAATAAAAAGAAGTTAAGTAATTTGCATGACTCTAAAACCAACACTATTTTTCTTGCTTTGAGCTATTCCCCCTGTTACAGTGTGTCTAAAAGGAATTGGACTCTCCTACTGATACATGAGTATATCCATGTGTGTAGACCAAATTCTAGCCCTGCCAGGGCCATTTCATAGCTTAGGCCTGTTTCCTGTATCAGAATTTAAACTGTACCATCAACATGGCCCCCCATAGCCGCACCTCCTTCCACACCTTTCCCCACAGATAGCCTGAGAGTGCATCATACTTCCGCTGCTCTTTGATTGGTTTGCTTCCTCTTGACTGGCCCGTGATCAGCAAGATCAGCGCATGATCTCCAATGCTAGATGTAAGCATGTGAGCAGCATGACCTTTGCTACCATTGGTCCACAATGGGTGCCCTGACATGTTATTGGATGATTATGTGTATATATACAGCCTGCTGAAAAATAAAGTTGAGTTCTGCCCTCTGATGAGCTCCCGGAGTGGTCTTTGCTCTGTCACACTTGCTCTCAGAGAGGGGTGTGGACATGCTGCTGGACGGCATGGACCCACACATGTGCCTTGATGCTTACCAGATGAGCAATGTGTTTGCTAACATCTTAGATAGGTCTATGAATACAGCTCACAGCCAAACACAGAGTGACATAGGTTACCTGTTGTACAAAGGAGTATTATTCATTGAGACAATGTCCAAGCTGTGAGGGACTCAGGGTCAGTACCTGAAATTATCCAGGTGAGGTCACTGAACTTAGCCAGTCATCCAAGTTCACCCCAAAGTATGGCTTCAATCAATCTCTCTGGCAGTCAAGTTTCTACTCTGCTGCTACCACCTTTCCTGCATTTGCCCTTCTCAGAAATTTTAAGACAGAGAGAGAGAGAGAGGGAGAGAGAGAGAGAGAGGGAGAGAGAGAGAGAGAGAGAGAGAGAGAACAAATTGCAAGAATGGGCTGGCAAATAGGAGACCAGGTTGGGGAAGGCAGGCTGAGAGGCCAGTTGCCTTTTTATGCCCGACAAGCCTCTCAAATGGAAAGAACTGCAGGATCATGGTGATGGTTTCCCGTGATGAATGGAAGCATAAGCAGGCCTTCTAGTGCTTTCCTGAGGCTGTCTGCTATGTCCTTGTAAACCTTAGCATGGGGAAAGCCCATTAATGAACACCCTGGTGCCTTGGAGGTAGCAAGCACAAAGCAATTGTGTCACCGTGAGCAGGAGCTGAGGCTGCCACCTCCTTTCCTTTCCCATGGGAAAGGGAGTGTCACTGGCTTTGAGGAGCCTGTGTGATCCCCTGCGCCTGCCTCCCTGCACCCTCTCCTCCACATGCATTTAGAATCTAATGATTCTTCTAGAGTGAATCGAAGTGGATAGCCCTACTCCAATCAACAAGAATTTGTCAGTGTGAACCCCGACAAGGGTAGGCGGTAAGGGTATGTGAAAAAGGAAGCTACCAGGGTGCCCTAGATTCTAACCTCCAATATAATAAATAACGTGTAAGACGAGGCTGGGGGTGGGCAGAGAAAGGACGCATCATTCACTTTCATGGAGGTCACACTGCCCTTCTCTTTTCAGAGAAAAGCCTTTTTTATACATGCACGCCACACTCACTCACGCATGCACATTCCCTGCGAGAAGGCAACAAAGCGTTCTGGTCATCCAGAGGCCACTCAGCTTCTTCAGAGTTGAGTAAGATTAAAACAGCCCGACATCTCCAATCTTCCTCAGCGGCGGTTCATGTACTTGCATAGGCAGATGAAAAGAGGCTTTGGGGATGTATTAAAAAACATGTATGTATATGATGAATGGGGAGAGAGAATGCATGTGTGCAGGAATGTGATAGAAATTAATGTCTTTCTGTATTTTGGTGGGGGGGGGGAGTCTTTTGTTTCAGGTCCATAGTGGTGGTGCATTGGAAGGGTTCTGGAATTTCAGAACACAAAGTAGCAGTTTTAAATAATGAGAGAAGATTCCACATGGAACGCTCATCTGGCTGTGGCAGCCTGTGACTGAATGAGAGAAAAGTGCCCTAGAAGCTATTCATTACGAATTCACTGGAAGCTCTCAAACGAGGCTGGCAGAAGCTGAAATTGAAGTGGTCTCTGACCTAATTTTCTTCTGCATGAAACATCTGCATCAAGGCTCTCTTTGATGTATTCCACTTGGCTCTGTCTACGGGATTGTATCACATGGCCTCCGTGTTGCCTTCTTATTGAAAGACATTTCCAGCCTGTGCAAGGTAATGCGCGATGTTACCGTTACCCAAACTAATCACTCAATGCGCTCCTAAAATACGCTCCTAAAATAGAAACAATAGCAATTCAGAGACAAAGTTGTCTGCTGGCTGTTCCTGCAGCTTGGGCTCCCGGTTTTCCAACTTAGATCAGTGGCACTTGCTTCATGTAATTCCAAAACAACAGAGTGAGAAGAAGGCAAAGCCATGCAAGATGATGTTGGACGATCAGGAGCATGCTACATGAAGAGTTCCTGCTTATTCGGTCCTTCAAACCAGTGACTAGGACTTGGGCTCCATCTAAAACCACAAAGCACAGAGCCGAAAGATCTCTCTGCCTTAGGAAAGCAAAGATCTCTTGATTTAGGTATTGCACTTATTCTCAATTCTGATTGACAGAGAGAGAAACAGAGAGGAAACCGAATGCTGAATACTTGGTGATTCTTAGTGATCTCTGAGCTACTTTTTAAAAATTCTTTCCCTTCCTAAGCTCTCCCAACCTACTAGAATATAGGAGTGAATTTTAAAAATCAGTGATGATAATAATCTTTTTTTAAAGCCACCGTAATGAGGCGTCTTCTTTATTCGAGCAGAATAGCTCTTCCCCACAGACGTTTGCTGTATGTCTTGCTAATGGTGTACTGCTGTTCCCACCATCCCAGCATTATGTGAATAACCGTGGTGTCTTTTGTGTCCCACCCCCTGAAGAAGAAACCTTTGAAATTCTAAATGACTGTGCTATGGATTTTAATGTCTGCTTCTGAGAAAGAATTGGGAGACACACTCACTGAGCAGGATGCAGCATGCCTTTGAAAAGCCTTGTGCCTGACTCCTCTGTCCCACGAATTTAGATGAATATACATTCTCAACCATGCCCTCCAGCTCTCTTTATGCCAGGGAAGAATTACAGATGTGATCAACAGCCCCCTTTGTCCAAATATTGACACCCCAAGGGATAAATATATGTCATTCCCTTCACTCGTGATTCTGAATGAAACAAAACCATCAGCCAGGCAGCATGGGGGTTCTGGTGGGTCCTCTCAAGTCAGATGGTGGTCTAGTTCTCTGGTAACAGGTGTACAACATGCGAAACACAATAGGCAACATGACAGATGTATGTTGGGAATCTCTACAAAGAACTGAGGGGCCACACTGGGACACCCTCATCACCATTGAGAATGAGACCACATTCCCCTCCTCCGGGGTCTCTTCTCTCATCACACTTCCTGCACTGAGGTCAGCAAACTAAAACAACTCACCTGTGTTCCCCTCAACCCAAACACTCAGAAGTTCATGTTCTCTGTCTTGTCTGTCAGGCTGTGATCACTTGAGGGCAGACATGGTGTCTGTCATTGTAGTCACAATGTTCTCCATATGTAGGCTGAACAGTTTCCTTCAATTTAATCAAGCCTTTCCTAATTTTAGGGCAGAAATTCTAGTGTCCTATCAATCCCTCCATTCCTGTCAAATCACTCATCCAGTAGATGCTCAATAAATATGTTATGAATTAAAAAGGAAAATACCACATCACCTTTACTGTGTAGATAATAAACTCTAGGACTTATTTTGAGGTGCTTTCCTTACCTGTGTGTCTTCCCAGCAGAGATAAGAGCTCAGTAAGGCCCAGGCACTGGCTCTACAAAGAATCTCAGTCCTAGTCTAAGAAGATTGGGACCTGACTGCTGCAAACGATGGTCTGTATTCTGCTTCATCAAGTGTCAGAAAAAGACAGGAGATGTCTTGTCACATGATTTCTAAGCCACCTGGATATGAAGAGAAAGGAGGGAGAGCAGCAGAAGAAGAGAGAACTACAGGAGAGGGGAGAGGAAAGAGAACAAAGGGAAGAGGGAAGGGAGAGGGAGGAAGAAGGGGGGAGGGAGAGGGAGGAAGAAGGGAGAGAGAGGGAGGAAGAAGGGGGAAGGGAGAGGGAGGAAGAAGGGGGAAGGGAGAGGGAGGAAGAAGGGAGGGAGAGGGAGGAAGAAAGGAGAGGAAGAAGGAGTAAGGAGAGGGAGGAAGAAGGAGGGAGGGAGAGGGAGGAAGGAGGAGGGAGAGGGAGGAAGAAGGGGGAAGGAGAGGGAGGAAGAAGGGGGGAGGGAGAGGGAGGAAGAAGGGAGGGAGAGGGAGGAAGAAGGGAGGGAGAGGGAGGAAGAAGGGGAGGGAGAGGGAGGAAGAAGGGAGAGGGAGGAAGAAGGGGAGGGAGAGGGAGAAGAGACAAGAGGACAGATGAGGGGAGGGAGAAGAGGAAGGGGAAGGAAAGGGGAAGGGAGGAGAAAGGAAGGGGGGAGAAGGTAGGAGAGGAGGGGAGAGGAAATGGAACATAAGAGGAAGGAGGGGAGAAGAGGGGAGGGGAAGCGAGGAGACAGGACCAAGCTTTGTCTCACTGGAGCTCTGCCCTCATGAGGAGGAGACCAGATTTAATGCCATCTGTCTGGCCTCCCTTTCTGACCTTAATCTATCTCTTCAGTGATTCCTTCTCCCACTGGAGAAATGTCCTAACACTCCTCAAACACATGTGCCCTACCTCCTGTCACTGTTCAGAGATCTCAGCAGCCTGACTTGTTCATCTCTATGTAGTCACGAAACCTGCTCCCTCCCTTACTCTTTTACCCAGAGAGCCTGTCCTTTCACCTTGCACAGATGGCCTCTTCGTTCTCCTTCTCTGTCCATCACTTCAAGCACCTTTGTCTTTGTGAGTGTATTTACCACCACTGGGCACATTACGTATCTGCACATGGTCTCTCTATGGCAACACTTTCTGCACATGTTCCATCCGACACGCTTGCCACTAGACACGCATGGCAGTGGAAACACTGGAAACACAAGTATTTGAGTACTGCAAGTGAACGCAGAATTGGTGATTTGAACTTTCAATTTCTGAAACTTTCATTAACTTAAATCTGGTTAGCCACATGCAGCTACTATCTACCATTTTTTGACAGTGAGGTTATTAAAAAGTCCTTGACCCCAGGATTTCTTTTTTTTTTTTTTGTTTCCTGCTCTACTTTTCAGTTCTCAGAGAGGTTCCTTGCACAGAAAAGATGTTCAGCCAATTTTCTGGAAGTAAATTAATAGGCATGAAACGTATGCCTGTGACTGGGGTACCACCCAAACAAGTCAGGCTGAATTCCAATCATCCAAGGCTGTGTTTCAAAATGATAATATGCCCAAGGGAATATGTCAGATATGGAGCAGCCTAAGGGATTTTTCTAGTACTAAGTTACATCATCTTTCTAAACCTCAACTTCATTATCTGTTAAATGAGAATGTTGACTTCATTGTATCTGGGATTCCTTAAGAGGAATCTTAAATACTAGATGTTTAATACACTATCAGTAATATCAAAAACCTATGTGGATCACATGGCTCTCTTTGAGGTGTTCTGACTTGTGATCTGCTGGCCGGTGGTTATTATTTTGGATGGAGTGATGCATTTGTATTATAGAATGATTTTTTAAGCTAGCCATGGCAGCTCATGTCTGCAGTCCCAGCACCCAGAAGACTAAGGCAGGAAGTTTGCCGTGAGTTGAAAAAAAATTTGGGCTACATAGTCAGTTTCAGTCTAGTCTAGACTCCAGAGAGAGACCCTGTCTCATAAAACCACAATCATTCTATCAACCAATCAGCCCTCTGCCTAAGAAAAGGTGTCATAATAATTTTCTCAAAATAATTTATTTCCCTGATACATTTTAAGATTAATTTTTATTTATGTGTGTATACTGTGTGTGCAGGTACTCATGAAGGCCAGAAGAGGGCATCAGATCCCCTGGAGCTGGAATTGAACGCAATTATGAGCTATCTGACTTGGAAGTTAGGAACCAAACTTAAATTCTCAGGAAGAACAGCAAGTGTTCTTAACCACTGAGCCATGTCTCCAGCCCCCCATCTCTGATATGTTTTAAATAAAAATCTAAGAGATCCAGAGTCTTTGCAAATTACTTCTAAAAGCCAGCTTCACTCACATTTTAGGATGGCAATAAAATGGTCTTCGACTTGGTTGTTTTCTCAAAGCATTGCTTTTTCTGATATTTTGCTTTAATTTAGACATACTCTTGGAAGAGTATAGCATTCATTCCTTCTCTTGGTTCAAAAAGTATTTTTTGAAATAGTGGCGCTGACCTCTGTGCTTGGTACTAACAGTACACATTGAAAAAATGAAAATTGATCAAGACAACACCTGATGCACACCAAGCATGCAGTAAATAGTAGTAAGTACTACTGTTAGTAGTACATGAGCTTCATAGTCATTTAGAGGAAAGAAAGAAAAGCCAAACATATGTACAACTAGAATTATCTTCAACGAAAAGAACTATCACAAGTATAAAACAGAGTATAAATAACTAGTCACCTCAGGGACAGTTCCTGGGGTTGGACAGCAAAGTGGTCCTGTGTCCAGCCATCTTGTGGTAGGATTTCTGGTCCCACTTTCAGAGGTAACGTGATCTTATTTCTACACTATTATTGGATGTGCCCCAAGGGGGCTTTTATGGATGGTATAGTGAGATCCCTTATAAAACAGAGCTATGGTCTAGCTTGTTAGGTGATGTGGGTTTTTTGTTTTTCTTTTTGTTTGTTTGTTTCTACCTACTGGTCAATAAAAAGTGGGTTAGTAAATGTCTATAGACCAGGAAAAATAACTTTCCATCAAATGAAGTGATAGAGTGCCAGGGTCAGGTCATTTTACATTAGTCAAGAAGGTTGCTCCTCAGAGCTATCACTCTTTGAATGACAAGTAGGAACAATGGCCAATGATCTGAAGGATTTAATTCCTGTTGGCGGACATTCACTGTGAACCCACTAGGTGCACACAGACTGAAGGGGAGGTAAATGTGCCCAGGAGTGCTGGGAAGGCAAAGGCTGCAGGAGAAAGCCTGAACCAAGGGAGTGGGAACGGAGGAAGGATCTTAGGGCCGCCTCTTCTTTTTCATCTTGCTCCTCCTTCTCCCTTCCCCCTCCTCCTTACCAGCCTTTGCCCTGAGCCTCCCCAAGGACAATAGAGAAGCTGCCCTTGATGAGCAAGGGAGGATTCTCTTTGCCTGCCTCCCAGCACACAGTTGCCAAGTTTTGACTTTGCTCTATGGAGAAAAAAAATCACAGCCACACCATTCCCGGGGACGGTCCCCAGGGAGCTGAGACCTCACCTCCTCCCCAAGAGGCTGCCTGTAACATAGAATCGTCAGGTACAAAGAGGGAGAAAACCTTCAGAGGCCCACACCCGGTTTGGAGAGCAAGGAGGGTCAAGGGGAATAATTACTAGCAGTTGAATGTGAGCAACTGCAGAGGGATTGGAAGGAAAAAGGTTTCAGGAAGGGAAGAAAGAAAAGGAGGAAAAGAAAAGCCTGTGCCCCCCGCGCCCCAACCTCCATAGTCTATGCACAGAGAACTGCATGGTGGTCTGGGTCCTTGTAGAACATTTGTGTGCTGGACAATAGCACAGCCTGGCTTCAGATCATCAGCTGCTGGTTTCTGGTTAGCTCTCCCTTTATGTGAGCGCACAATGCGAGCCTTCAGTCACACTGACTCTTGAGAAATACATCTGGTTTTTTCTTTCAGACGCTCTGAAAAGGTCAGCCTGTTCGTTTCTTAGACGCGAGACACCACTTTTTTTTTCTCCCTCTGAACTGGAAAGACAGACCTACACCTTTTCTTGCCTCCTGGTACATAATTAGACATGGTGCAGCTCTAGAAGCCAGTCAGCCAGCCCATCCCGTGTACTTTGCAGAGGCATATAGCCCAGCTTCCCTGGCTACTGAACTCCTGGACTGATCACAAAGGCTCCATACAGTCCTCCCCCTTTCCTGCCTTGGTACCCTGGGATTCTCTTGCTGGTTGTTTTGTTAATTATGACAACGACCCCCCAAGCCTGCTCCCCCAAGGCAGTGCATGACCAGTGATGCTGTCTCTGGCAGAAGGAGGGCTGGAGAATTTCTGCACACACAAAACAAAACCCACATTTTAATCATTTTCACTCCAGTGATGGTAAAGATTCTCCATGCTCATTGTAACATAATAATAAATGTGCCCGTGAGGAAAGAATGATCAGCAGCTGGTGTCTGACAAATTATCTCATTCCAGACAGGCAAACGGTCCATGGTAGGGAGAGGCTGGAGCCTGAAGAGGCAATTTGGCACACGATTGGGGTTTCACCTCTCAGATGAAGGAAATCCAAGTGGTCCACCCTGTCTGGGCCTGTGCCCCTCGGAGCTTCCCTCTGGCTCTCCTGTTTGCTCATCACCTCCCAGAGCTCCTGACAGCCATAGAAAAGGGGATTATTCTCTGAGCTTAGCCAGCTCATCTCTCGCCCCTCCTCTAAGGCACTCATTCCAACCAGAAGAAGCAATTATGGTCCACCCCCTGCATGAGCTCTGCTCTTTCAGGCGTGGTACATGCTATTTCCCCTTCTCCTGATGCCCTTGTCTCCACAGCATAGGCTTGTGTTCAAAACCCGTCTAGATCTCTTCTCTCCTTTTGCAGAAGGAAGTTAGTCACTCTTCTAGAAGCTTCTAGGACATTTTCCTTGTTTTTTTTTTTTAATTATTATTATAATATTTGTTTTCTGTGAACTTTTTGACAGAAGCTAGCTTGTGTTTTTAATGAACCTTGAGTGGATGGTACCAATCTAAGTGCTTTTCTTCTATGCATTTGTTTAATCCTCATGATCCTAATAAGGAGAAGGAATTTTACAGTGAGGCAACTGAACGCTTATTTATTCTGAATCCTTGGCCGCAGCAGGTTCTCTGGAGCTGTGTGGCGGTCAGGCTGGAAAAGTCCTGCCTCACCTTTTGTTCCTCAAGCCAAAGAGCCCCACCAGCCCACAGGCCTCTCAGTGCCATTTCCATTTAACATGAGATGCCAAGGACCTCCCTTGTTGGTCAGTTGGTCTGAGGTTTCAGGGGAGCGTGATTTGTCTGTGTGGTGTTTAACACAGACCTTGTCTGTAAGTTTATTTTCGGTGGTGATTTTTAAAGCCAGTTTCCTTCCAAAGTGGACACTTCATAGAGGTGAGGGCACTGCCTGACTTGTTCACACCTATCTTCCCAGTTACTAGAACACTACTTGTCACCCTGTAGGAGCTCGGTCAATTTTTTGATGAGTATATAATGAACGAATCAAGCAATACCAAGCTATGAGGCCACAGTCTTTGTTTAACCTGGGTCATGACTGCAGCTATCATCCCGTGAAATGTGACTCGGGAAAAGATAGCACCCACTGAGGGCTAGAAGCATTTGAACAATTATTCCTTGGGTTGCTGACTTAGATGGATCAGCCCAGAGCCCTCTTCTATAGAGTTTCCCCGGTTCAAAGTTGCTGTTGCTGTGAGAGGGAACATTAGGCTAGCACTCCATCACTGTACGAGAAAATTGAGGTTACTTGCAGTTGTCACATAAAATAACTTTTCAGAACCAAGTTCAAGAGACAGCTAGCTATTCAGTAACAATGATTTGCATCCCTACTATGTGTTGCATGGTTAAAGGCACTGATAAAATTGCCCCATGTGTGAATATGCAAACTATGTCTCATTCAGTCTCTAGAGGATGAAAAAGTCTCAGAATGACTCTGCAGCCTGCCCCAAGTCTTGCATCATTTAAAGATCAGAACAGAAGAAACTTGACTGCCTATAATAAAAGTGGAAATTTGAATGCTAGAAATTGGAATGTTATGTTAATTCTGTAAAACTGTCAAATGATAAATCTCAGCAATGTTAATGAGCATATATTGACATCTTTACCTTTGAACCATAGAACATAGAAGAGAAGCACTCGGTCTCACACATCTTCAGTGGTCAACACAGAACGAAGGGCTACTCATTAGCCTGTTGCTGGGTGTTTACAATATGTAAACACCAACTGGCATCAACTGTTTGAAAAGGGTACCAGCTTGCACCTTGAGCTTCTTCCCTTATATACCACAAGGAAGAATGGGTTCATCTTGGCTGTTGTATCTCTAAAGAAAATCCAAAGAGTTGAATCTCTTGTGTTGTATCTCAAGCTGAGAACTAAAATCTGTTTTTTGGATTGGGAATACAGTTCAGCTGGTAGAGTGTTTACACACATGAAGTCCTGGGTTTGATCCTCAGCACCCCCATAAATGGAGTTGGTGGCACATGTCTGTATTTTCAGCATCCAGGAGGTGAAGGCAGGAGGATCCGGAGTATAAGGTTATCCTCAGAGTCACAGTAAGTTCAAGACTAGCCTAAACTTTGGGATACTCTGTCTCAAAAAAAAAAAAAAAGGCACTCTAAAATCTGGCCTTTTCATTTCATTCTGTAATAGTTTCCTTTTGGTTTGTGTTTATGTCAGACATATGAAAGGCTCACTTTCATCTATTATCTTCCAGGTTTAAAAATAGCTCCATATCCTATTCTTGTATTTCAAGAACTCGAAAAGACTAAAGGCAAAGAAAAAATAGTTTCTGGCATTAGATTTCCTTGATTGACTCAAAAAAACATTACCATACTTTTTAATAGAACACAAGAGGAACCTTACCCACATCTATAACTTTGATCAGAGCTGGAGGACACTGAAGGAAATCTCCAAGAAATACCCCAATGGAAGGAGTAAAGCTGAAAGCTTGATGTGCGGATTTATTTGGAGAATTCTGGGTTTTCAAAGATCTTGTTTAAGTTAGGACCCCCCCACATACACACAAACAATGAATTTTGAAAGCTAGAATTTCTTTTAAGTGATTAAGAATGTTAATAGAGCACCTGTTAAGGTGGTTGAATCTACATCCTGTAGGAGCAGCTATTTGAACACTCTCCAGTTATTGGAAATTTGTCAGAGGCAGTTACAAGTTGAGATGCAGAGTCATTAGATTACCTGAAGAAGTCTCTTAGAAGGGAGCTTCATGGAGCCAGGAAAGGAGTTTGTGAGCCTTATAGAACACTGTGCAGAACTAGTTGTAGTTTACTATCGGTTGCAACCAGTAGGAACAATATATGCAACTAAATCTGTAAACTCCAGCATGTAGACAGGCTTACAGCACATCTGAACCCACGCTAGTAAAGTTTGAGTTCAAAATCCATATGTTGGTGGCTACCGCACTGGACAGCACAGCACATTCTATGCTGAGAGCTTTGTGTTCCAGTTTACTTCCTGGGGAATAGAGAGATATTTCAGCTTGGTAATGTTTTGATGGAATATATAACATCTTGACTCAAATCATTCCAAAAGCAGCTCCTTGTCCCTCCAACTGAAGAGACACACTGAGACAATTCTTGTTACTAAGTTCCCATACTTTGCCCTGCCCAACAGTCTTGAACTGTTAATGTTTAATCACTGCATTTGCAAATGGCCCATAGAGCACAATACTGCCCGAAGGATTTTTATTTCACTGCTTTCACTGTTTAATACTATATTGTTGTTGTGGATGTTGTACCTATTAGGCAGGATGACAATGTCAAGATAAAACGATCTTTTATTTCTTCTTTTAAATTTAATTTATTTTTATTTAATGTATGAGTGTTTGCCTGCATGTATGTAAGTACACCTGCAGAGGCCAGAAGAGGGTATTGGATACCCTATAACTGGAGTTGCAGACAGTAGTTAGGTGCCATGTGGGTGTTGGGAACCAAACCTGGATTCTCTGCAAGAGTGGCCAGTTCTCTTAAACACTGAGCCATCTCTCCAGACTAATTTATTTCTTTTTAAGATTTATTTTTTTATTTTTTAAAAATTCTTGTTGAGGTTTTGTAATTTCATACAATTACCAATCAAATTTAGAACCCCCCCATCCATGCTTTCCCTCAGCCCCCCATTAGACCTCATGTATTCCACCATACATATTAAGTCTTATCCAGTCACGCATTTGTACTGAGATGTCTTTCAGTGCAAATTCGTCCACTGGAGTCTAGTCAGCCCATCTAAAGATCATATGTAAGGCACACTCTCCCTCACCCAGTAGCCATCAGTCTCCAATATTTCTCAATCTAGGGCTGCCCATCCACCCATCTCTCTCCTTCCCTCTGGGCCTTTGCTTAGATGAGTTGGCATGAGTCCTGTGCTCAATGTCACCATGGCTACAAGTTCACATGTGCAAGCTTCCAGGGGCCTGAAAGCCTCTGCTTCCGTATATTCATGGACAAACCCTGGCTCTTACAATCTTTCTGCCCCCTCTTCTACAATGGTCCCTGAGCTGTTGGTGGGTAAAGTTCAATATAGGAGTCCTGTCCAAGGATGTACACTCTGCAGTCTCGTATTCTTTAAAACTTGACCAGTTGTGGCCTTCTGTGTGCATCGCACTCTGTTGTATAAAGAAGCTTTACTGGTGAGAGAGTTGAGGGATGCATTGGCTTTCTCTTTACCCCTTGCTCTGCTATATCCCATGAGTCTTAATTGCAGAGGTTCAACTATAGATGTGTCATCTAGTACTGGGCATCTCGCAGATGTATATTCTCTGTGTCTGACCAGTTGTACAATTCTGCAATAGCCTCCATCTGTTGCAAAAAGAAGCTTCCCCAATGAATGGTGTATGGTATGCTTGTCTGTAAATACGAGGATCAATATTTAGCTTATAGTAAGAAATTTCACTTGTCTTAGAGATATGGAAGAGATATGGTTTTCTCTAGGATCTATGTCCTCCCTTGCCTTGTGTATTTGGCTGAGTTTACAGCGCACCTGTGAGGTTACTCCCATTGAGAGGGCTTTAAGTCCAATCAGATAGCTGTTGATTACCCCCAACCCTTGGATAATAGTGCCACTACCACACCAATAGAGGCAGTTTGCTGTGCCAGGAGTTATAGTTACTACACTTTAGGGCTGGATTGGACCATTGATTGCTTTTCTCCCTTGACAATTTGCATATCATCATCTAGCATTATGATAGCCAAATTTCAGTTAGAAGGCTTCCGGGTTAGTTCTTGCTTCAAGTTCTATATCCGAAGTACGTCTTGTCTTCAGAAGTAGGGTCTTATCTACTAGTTCTGGGAAATAAGCCAGAGGTTTGTCAATAACCTATGCTATTTTGGGAGTCTCCTGGACCACCCTCACCAACCACTCAAAGGGAGGTCTCTTCTCTCTGGCACTGTTGTTCCTTGCCAATCGACTCTGAGGTATACATATGCACTAACGTTGACACTATATGTGCATTTCTCATGGAGTTTCAAGGGCATCACATTTATTTTTCATTTTTAGTTGTGTATATGTGTTGTGTGTCTGTCTGTGAGTATGTATATGTGTGTTGGATCCCCTGGAGCTGGAGTTACAGGTGGTTGTGATCTGCCTGACATGGGTGATGGGAACCAAATTTACATCCTCTACAAGAGAGATACATATTAACCGCTGAGATATCTCTCCAGCCCCTCTATTAATTCACATGCTTATTTTCTTTTCCTGTGTCTTTGTTTCCTGCATGTTGATAATGCTGTTAAGGTCCTTCTTGTGTGAATTATAGGATTCCATGCTCGTTCCTCATTCTGAAGACCCCCCAGATGCAGAATGGCCAATAGGTCACCTCTGAGATCCAGTTCACCCCCACTAGAGCCTGGCTCATGTCCACAAAAGAAAGAATGGACAGAAGACAGGGAAAAACTCAAGACTAGAAGATGCTGATTTGAACAACAATAATA
The DNA here is from genome assembly GCF_000622305.1 of Nannospalax galili. Taxonomy (NCBI): domain Eukaryota; kingdom Metazoa; phylum Chordata; class Mammalia; order Rodentia; family Spalacidae; genus Nannospalax; species Nannospalax galili. The sequence goes on along the minus strand of NW_008356473.1, from coordinate 4,196,608 downwards.
AGTAGGAAGCGGAGGGAGGAAATCCTGATGGTGGTAGAGTGAAAGGAAAGGAGAAAGAACAGAGAACAAAGGAGTCTGTGGAGAGCTCAAAATGAGGCTGGTGATTACAGGGAGAACAGCATTCTAAAGCTGGAGGGACAATCAACATATACAGATTGTAAAGGTTAAGTGAAATGTTTACTTTATTCCTTTCTCTTCGCCCGTCAGCCTGACTGAATACGATTAACAGGCACGTTGCACTTGCTGCATGCTAAAATTAGATGTTATTTTGACTTCTCACAGCATTAATGCATGGAGGCCTCTTACACATAAAAGCTTATTCACAGGCTCAGTCACCTTACATAGCCCTCCTCAAAGTTGAATGCTAGAAGCAAACGTAGAGCTTGGGTTCCAGTGGCCTGATGTGTAAGCACCTGGTGTACGGTTGGTTAGGTGGATAATATACCAAATCGGAGCTCAGACGAAGGTCAACTCCTGGCTCTGAAGGCTGCAAGTTTGGGCAAATTTATTGACTTCCCACAGGCCTGGTTCTTCAGGTTCTTTACTTAATGTACAAGGATTTGGGAGAAAATAAGATAATGCATAGGGAGCACCTGAATCTCTTGTCTTATCCAAAAGGACTGAGGTCATTATATTTATGCTGCCTGTTGTGTCAAATCACTTGTCGAGTTGATTTCAATTTACATGTGAAGAAAAATGAGCCTCAAGCAACCTGGCTCATCTAGTGTTTCCTGGAGGCCAGCGACATGAGCTGAAAGCCTAGTCAACTGTCCTCCAGTCCCAGCCTGTATCCCCAAACCATGTTGTGTCACTGTTCAACAACCACAAGAAAAAAGAACAAAGTGTTTTTCAGTATTAAAACCAAAACATCTGTGTTTGATAACTCCTTGAAAGGTTGCTGTTGGAATGATTTTCTTCTAAACATTTCTCTTTCTTCTCCATCAGTTATGTATATTGCTTTGTTTCTACTTATAAAAACAGACATACTTGGAATTTTTGGCCTAAAAATGACTAAAACATGTATTTTTATTTTTTCCTTTATTAAGCATACTTCCAGCAGGAATATAAGGATTATTTTCACTTACTAGTCTCACAAATAAATACTTTTAAAATAAGTAGCACAATAAATAACTATTTCTTTAATAAGTTAGTTTTCGAAATAATTCATTTAATTTCTGTTATGGCTTCCAGATACAAAGCCAAAAGACCAAGTCCATATTTATACCCTCTGTGTTTAAAAATAACTAATATGGGGCTGGAGAGATGGCTCAGCAATTAAGAGCACTGACTGCTTTTGCAGAAGACCAAGGTTCTATTCCCAGCACCCACATGGCAGCTAGCAACCATCTATAACTCCAGTTCCAGAGGATCCAAGGTCCTCTTCTGACCTCTGCAGGCACTGCACGACATGGGCGCACTTGCACACATGCAAGCAATACACTCATTCACATAAAATAAAACTAATAAATAAAATAGTTTTTTTTTAATTTTTATTTATTGGTTTTATTTTGTGTGTATGTGTGTATTGTCTCCATGTATGGAAGTGCACCTGTGTCATGCAAATGCCCACAGAGGTCAGAAGACAGCATCAGATCCCCTGGAACTGGAGTTGCAGACAGTTGTTAGCTCCCATGTAGGTGCTGGGATTTGAACCCAGGTCTTCCGCAAGAACATTCAGTGTTCTTAACTGCTGAGCCATCTCTCCAGCCCCATAAAATAGTTTTTAAGAAAAGCTATTATCACTAAACATGTATCCCTCATACTTGACTCCATGTGATGACATACACTGATGATGGCACTGCCAAGTTGTAGAGGAGATCCAAACACCAGAGAAACTTCCAGCTGTGAGACATTGGGCATACTACGTACACCTGGATCTCAGTTTCATCAGCAATAAAGAGGAAGTATCATCTGTGTCACATAATTCTTGGGAGAAATAAAAGGAGCAATTTTCATGTTTAATGAAATCCAAAGTTTTCTATGAAATTTCTATTTTTCTCATTATAATTCTTTCAAACTGTAGCTCTGAAGAGTGTTTGATTTGTGTACTACTGTTCCCCAAGGGTGGCTCTTCCATCGTACTTGTATTAGTTACTGTTCTGTTGCTGTAAGACCATGACCAAAATAACTTATAGAAGGAAGACGTTATTTGGCTTTCAGTTTTAGAGAGATAAGAGTTCATCTTGGTGGAGAGACATGGTGGCAGAGGTGTCCAGAGCAGAAAGTTGAGAAAGTTCACATCCTCTACCAGGCTGGAAATCACACAGGGCTCAAGAATTCTCAAAGCCCACCCCAGTGATGTGCATCCTCCGGCAAGGCCACACCTCCGCCCTCTACCTCCTAAACCTCAGCAAACAGGGCCACGAACTGTGGTAAGTATTCAAATACTTGAAGCCTCTAGGGGACATTCTCATTCAAACCACCACAGTGCTGATCACTAATAAGGAGGGATGAAAGCCTACAGCAATAAAGAGGATGGGAAACCACCCTAAATAGGGTGGGACCTTCAGACTAAGAAGTATGGCCTGTAGCTCTCAGCATTAATGAACCTTCCAGATGTCCCTCATTTCCTCATTCCTCAGTATGGGGAAGCAGGACTTTATTTTCAGCAATGCAAGAAAAAAAAAATCAAACCCAAACCCGAGGAAATGCCACTAGCCGTTTTCTGATGCTGTTTCCCTGCACAGTGCTGCTTCCTCAGAGGAAGCAAACACCACACGCTCTGGGTGATGGCTGAACACCTGTGATGTGCAGCATCACAGAGGTCACTCAGGGATTCCCAGAGATTGAGCAATACAGCTGGCTTTGTCATTAGACCTGGCACCCTGGTTTTCATCTACAAAACTCCTACCAAGTGTTCTCTCCAGAACTGTGGTGATGGTACACTCAATGTCTACCTAGGTCCTCCTGATGGAACTTTCAAACACATTCCTTTTCAGAGTGTGGATGTATCTCTGCAGAAAACTTCTAGCATCCTTTCTCCTATGTAGTTGTGGCTCAGGGTGTCAGGGTAGAATCATCTAGCCCAGAGTGTGGTGGCATGCCCCTTTAATCCCAGCACTCGGGAGGTAGAGGCAGACAGATCTCTCTCTGTGAGATGGAGGCCAGTGTGGCCTACATAGTGAATTCTAAGCCAGCTGGGGCTATGAGAGACCCTGTCTCAAAAACAAAAGAAAGAAAGAAAAAATAGGAAAGAACAAAGAAAATTATCATTATACGCTATCCCGGGGCTGGACTCGAACTCCCTACATTAGAACAAAACAAGTACAAGGTCTATGTAAATGAACAAATGCCAAACAAAGACACTGCAGAGATAGTTATTCAGGTGTCAGAGCGCTGAAATAAAAGCATGAGGCTCCATGTGGGAGTGTAACGAGGAGATCACCCAAGGAGGTGGGGCTGCTATGCACTGAAGGATGAATAGACAGTGGTCCACAGAAATTAGGTAAGTATCAGGCTGGAGAGACGGCTCAGAAGTTAAGAGCACTGGCTGCTCTTGCAGAGGACCTGGGTTTGATTTCCAGCACCCACATGGCAGCTAACAACCATCTGTAGCTCCAGTTTGATGGAATCCTACGCCCTCTTCTGACCTCTGCAGGCACTGCACGACACAGGTGCACTCACCTACATGCAGGCATTATACTCATACACATAAAATAAAATAATAAATACAATATTAAAAAAAAGAAGTTAGGCTAATATGAAGAGGAGGGGTCCCAGGCCTTGAGTTGAAATCCCCAGAACATACATAAAAGTCAGGCATAACATCACGCTGTCTGTAACCCCAGTGGTCCTTAGGAGAGATGGGAAGTAGAGACAGGAGAATCCTTGGGAGTTCGCAGCCAGCTATCCTGCTGCATACAGCATGAAAGGTTCGGTGAAGCTCTTGGAGGAAAAGGGCTCAGGAAGCACTAGGGAGCAGAGCAAGGGAGAGAGGCAGACCAGGAAGACTGTACCACAAGTCATGCTCCTCTGTCTTTCAGACTTTTCTATACCCCTCCACAGCAGGCTGCCTATAAAGAGCATAAGAATTATGAACCTCAACTCTCTGAAAGACTGCATGGGTACCAACTCTAACTACAAATTACTAATTGTGATGCTTTACAGTATCTGTGTAATCGTCTATGAATCCTCACTTAGAGCTGATGTTGATGGCAGTATTCACTCATGGTGTCTTATGGATTAAATGAATTAATAGACACAGAACTTCTAGAACAATGTGTGACACATATTAAGTGCTGTGCAAAACCTGGTTAGTGCAATGGACCAAGCCAAGCTAATTTTCTGACCCCTAGATTTCTTCTAACTTTTGTGTTGGGATGCAGAGTAGGTCAGAAGAGGGTCAGGGGGCAATACCCACCTGAGAACATCAGAGAGTTCCTGGGAAGTTCTGGAACAGATGGGTGGGGCAACAGTTGTCAGACTTTGGTGATATCACTGTGCTCAGTTGCTGGTCAGGGGCTACCCAGGAAGAGTGTGCTATATTCACATGGTAACTGCAAGATCTTCTTGCTTCAGGCCTCTTAAGTTCTACATTTATGTCCTGAAATCCCAGGGCCAGGGAGATGGTGCAGTGAATAAAGCAACTGCCACTCAAGCATGAAGACCTGAGTTCGAATCCCCAGAATTTACTCGAAAGCTGGACAGAACAGCAGACATGTCTCTAGTGAGGTGGGAGATGGAGAATCTCAGGAAGCTTGCAGGCCATCTAGCCTGGTATATACAGTAAACAAAAAACCAAACAAACAAACAAACAAACAAACAGATAAACACAACAAGACATCCTTCTCAAACAAGGTGAAAGGCTAAGATCAACATCCAACATTGTCCTTGGACATCCGTCTATCTATATGTGCACCACGGCACCTGTGCACCTGCACTGACAACATCCGTCTATCTATATGTGCACCACGGCACCTGTGCACCTGCACTGACACACATCCGTCTATCTATATGTGCACCATGGCACCTGTGCACCTGCACATATATACATAAACCCACACAGAGACACACAACAAACACACTGAGAGAGAAAGGGAGAGAGGCAGAAGGAAGGGAGGGAGGGGAGGGGAGGGAAGGAGAGGGGAGGGAAGGGAAGGGAAGGGAAGGGAAGGGAAGGGGAGGGGAGGGAAGGGAAGAAGGGGAGAGAAATCTAGTTCTCAGTGTGATGGTATTAACAAGGTTAGTGTGGGGGAGATTCTTTCAAGAGAACAGAGCCTCCATGTGTGGGATTAATGCCCTAGGGATTAAGACCCCAGGGAGCTTATCTTCAGCTTTCTATTATGTGGGATCACAGGGAAATCATTCCTCATCAAACACCAAATTTGTCAGGACCTTGATTAAGAACATCCCAGCCTCCAGAACTGTGAGAAATAAGTCATCCAAGATTTTGTGATAGTGGTATGAATAGATTTAAGTAGAGTCTAGGGAAGACAGGAAGTCACAGATGGATGTCATAGCTTCTCACTCCTTGGAAAGGTCTTCCCAGCTCCCTGACACTTCATTGCATCTTCTAGACTTGCAGGTTGGATCAGACTGTCTTCTGACTGTTGGCTCTCTGGGTCTACTTGCTGATATGATCTTCATGATGGAAATCCTAACTCCACTCTCTCTCAGACACTGCTTCAAATAAACCTTTGTACCTTCAGTGTTCTCACTGCCTTTAGTCCTCTTATTATGGACCCTGGGGCTGTGTCTTTCCAACCTGTGACAGTCTTTTAGAGATCTTAAAATAGATCTTTTGATGGTGTAGTAGACTGGTGTCATCATCAAATAGACAGAATTAGGTCTGACTTTATCACTTATTAATTATGCCAGATACTAAACCTCAATCAATCTGTTTCTCTGTGTAATAGAACTAATACTGTCCATTTAGGATGGGCTACCAACTGGATGGGAAATGGATGTGTCTTTCCTAGCACAGTGTCTGGATCACAGCAAACGCCTAATAACCACTTTTTTTTCTTTCCTTCCTTCTTCCTGGCATTTTTCTTTTTCCAAGTTAGTAACATCCACGTTTCTTCCTCATTCAGGAATATTTCCTATTATAATACTCCAATAGCATCTCAATCTGTAATGATTTAAAGAAATTATTTGCAAAGTAGGATGCAGTGCTTACCTCACATTGTGCTGGTATGGGCATCCTGAAATAAATGATAATTATTCACTAAAACTCATCTTTGGGGGCTGGAAAGATAAGACTCTGTTCTTGCAGATAAGACACTGTTCTTGCAGTAGACCCGGGTTTGAATCCCAGCACCCACATGGCAGCTAACAACTCCAGTCCCAGGGGATCTGACAGCCCCTTCTGTCCTCTGCGGGCACTGCATGACCCAGGTGCACTTACTTACATGCAGGCGTAGCACTCATACACATAAAATAAAAATAAAAAATTTTTAAAAAACTCATCTTTGATGATGCTTAAACTTTCCATACCATTTGAACCCCTTAACATGGCCTTTGTCATACTGCTCCTTCTCCCTAGATTTCTTTTGCCCTCTCACATTTTGACTGGCTCTGCCTTTCAGTCCTCAGTCACTTCCCTAGATAAGTTAACTCTCACCACTTCGTCTAAACTAAGTCTCTATTATCTCTCTCCCAGCACTCTACTCTTTTCCCTTATAGAACTTATCTCACTTAAAATTCATGTTTATTCCTGGGGCTGGAGAGATGGCTCAGTGTTTAAGAACACTGGCTGTTCTTGCAGAAGACCTGGGTTCAAATCCCAGCACCCACATGGCAGCTAACACCTGTCTGTAACTCCAGTCCCAGGGGCTCCGATAGCTTCTTCTGACCTCCGTGAGCACTGCACGGCATGGGTGCACTTACCTACATGCAGGCAATACACGCATACATATAAAATAAAAATAATAAATAAAATTTAAAAACTTTATTTTTATTCCTATGGTTACAATTGTTTAATGTTTATTTTCTCAAAAGACATGAAACATCACAAAAGCAGGAATCATACCATCTCTAGAGCAGCCAGCACGGAGCAGACAAATCAATAATACTGTTGAGTGGATGTACGAGTGGATCACGCTCACAATTTTTGGCAAGCTCATTGCATTGTAGATTTCATATTCAGCTTCGTGTTCACCATCATTCTTTAGGGTTTTGTTTTTCATACTTGCTGCAGCTCAGTGACATGATTTATATAACTATGTGTGTGTATATGCACATGTATGCATGTCAAACAAAGACATTTATTTGGATAAAATAGTGAATTTTTAGCGCATCCAAATGGATATGATATGTGTATGGATGAGAATAAAGATAATATTGACAAAGAGCCCCGAGTCAAATTATGGAAGACTTGAATAGCTTTGTGAGGCACTGGATGATATTTCATGTGCAATGATGGAGAAAAGTGCAATGGTTTTATTCATAATTCAAGAAGTGGACTCATGAGCAGGCAACTAGGACAGAGAAGAGAAATCAGAAGGAATATTCCAAAGTCACAGTCAATAATAGGGCTTAAACCTTGGGAACCAGAAGACTCAACCTATTTGTTACAGCACTATTCACACATTAATAAATTTTGGAAAAGAAATGGCAGGGTGTGGTGGTGGGTGCATGCCTTTAATCCTCAGGAGGTAGAAGCAGATGGATTTCTGTGAGTTTTAGTCCAGTCTGTTCTACATAGTGAATTCCAGGCCAGCCAGGGCTATATAGGGAGACCCTGTCTCAAAAACAAACAAAAAAATGGTGACAGAAATGGGATCTTGTGGTCAGGCCTAATCCTGTGAACAATGAAAGAGAAATCTTTGAACATAATACAGAGTGATGGGTATATTCATTATTTAGAAAGATTCCACTGAGAATAAACCTAGAGTAAAGGGGGTGGGGGAAAGCTGAGGCTTGAAAACTGTCTTTGAATTTGTAATAACAGTCTGTGCTGCAGATGGCTCATCATTTTTGAGCTCATTGTTAGACAAATTGTTGGAAACTCATGCATAGTGTGAGTGACGTAGAAAGCACATCAAAATCCTGACCTCAGAGGAGGAACAATCATGGACAGAAGAAGATAGTGAAGGGCCAAGGGAGGAGGGTGCTGGAAAGAATTGGTGATCACTTCATACTACAGAGAAGAGGAGCAGGTTGGCATATAAGCATATGAGGAACGGAGTTTATCCAGCGGAACAGGGTGGAAATCTTGCCAAGATTTGCCTCCTGCCAACTGTACTTATGAGCCTTTTCTAACCTGCTTCGTACACCCAGCAGCTGCGGCATACCTGGAGTATACGACGCTTTTCATGTTTCCTTTGGCCTATGCTCTTTGTTGTGCTTTAGCCATCTCTACTCATGAACTTCTTCCCTCTTGTGTTCCTCCAACGGTCTCTAGCCAGAAGTACCTCTTTGAGAACTGCTTCCTCTTCTCCTGCCCTTTCCCAGCTCAGAGTGGCATGCCGCAGAATCATAGTTGGTCATTCTTGAAGGTCACTGACATCATTTCTCCTAAAGTCCAGGGACTCAGATATCCATATTGGCAACACATAGAACTTTCTCACTTCTAAACGTTTTTTTTTCCAGCATTCCTGGCAATGTCTGTCATACACAGTAGATGGGATCTTGTCTATGCCCTTTTTCTATATAATTTTCATATAGAACTGTAGAAAGGTAATAATTTTAAGCAGATTATTTTTCAAGCCCTAAGACTGCAGATCTCATACCTATGACAGGCCATTTGGTCTGTGGATATCTACCTTCTTCATCCATGGCTGCTGAGAGGAGAAATTGCCTCCTTGCTTCTCTTCAATGCTGTTGAAACAACTCCCCGAAACTCCTTCCATGCTTCCTAATGAGGAACATATCTCACTGATACCCTCCTTCAGTTCTCACCAAAATTTTTGTTGCATGTGAACCTCTGCCTGGGATATATACTCTTAGAGAAGAAAGAAAAATTAAAAGAAGAACTCGGACTCACTCACAAGGGTCTCTCGTGTTTTCTTTGGCTAATTGCTTATAGCTTATTCTTTGTACTATATTTGAGAGAAACATAAGTACAGTGGTTAATTAACTGGATGCCAGGCTCCTTATTCCCTCATCTAGGGTGGAAAAAGCAGGTAGCTTTCTCCCAACTCTCTGTGTGAGTGTATATCTATTAATCAAAATATATAACGAATCATTGACAAAGATGCAAGATCATTTAATAAAGACTAACATTCAACCAGTGTTCCTGGATCAACAACTACATGTAGAAAAATGAAAAGCATCCCCTAATTCACACTACATATAAAATGTATCTCCAAATGGACAAAAGACCTGAATGTGCTCTTAGAAGACTCTCAGAAGAAAATATGAATAAATGTTCATGACCTTGAGTTAAGCAAAACCTTATTATTTATGCCACAAAAGCACAGACAGCTGAAAAAATAAGTAAATTATGCTTTATAAAAATTGAAAACATTCGGGGCTGCAGAGATGGCTCAGTGGTTAAGAGCACTGACTGTTCTTGCAGAAGACTGGGATTCGAATCCCAGAACCCACATGGCAGCTAACAACTGTATGTAACTCCAGTTCCAGGGGATCCGACAGCCTCTTCTGTGTTCTACGATCATTGCATGACATGGGTGCACTTATCTACACACAGGTAATACACGCATACACATAAAATAAAAATAATAAATAAAAAATATTTTTAAAAATTTAAAACATTCAGTGCTTAAAGAACACTACCCCTTTTTTAAAAAGTCAGGTGTGGTGGCTCATGCCTTTAATCCCAGAACTAATAAATAGAGGCAGGTGGAGCTCTGTGATTGAAGCTAGCCTGGTCTACAAAGTTAGTTCTAGATGGTTGACAGGGAGACCTTGTCCATAGATAGACAGACAGGCAGGCAGATAGATGATAGATGATAGCTAGATAGATGACAGATAGATAGATAGATGATAGATAGATAGATGATAGATAGACAGATAGATCGATAGACAGATAGATGAGAGATAAATAGATAGATGATATATAGATGATAGATGATAGAAGATAGATAGATGATAGATAGCACTACCCCTTAAGTGAAAAGATAACTAAGAATGAAGGAAAATGTTTACAGATCATACATTTGATATATCTGATATAAATGGTCAAGGTGCTTCATGCTTGTGTTCTCAGAGCTCAGGAGGCTGAGGCAGGGGGGGTCACCACAGATTCAAACCAAGCCTAAGCTACCTAGTAAGTCCCAGTACAGCCTGGGCTGTAGAATGAGACCCCGTTTATGCAAAACAATAGATAATCGATAGATGATTGATAGATAGATGATAGACAGACAGATGATAGATGATAGATAGATAAAGCATTTGTGTCTATAATATGAAAGTAACTCTTAAATTTAAAATAAAAGGTTTAATGAAGATCTCAATAAACATGTTTCCCATGAAGATACAGAAATAGACAAGAAATACATGCATGTGAAAATGTTCATCATTAGCCATGAGGGAGGGAAATGTAATCACAACCACAATGAGATACCACTCCACCATCACATTAATTTATATGACAGGCAAGAGTAAGTGCTCGTGAGGGGGCTAGAGAGATGACTCAAAGTTTAGAGCACTGGCTGCTCTTGCAGAGGACCTGGGTTCTGTTCCCAGCACCCACATGGTGACTAGCAACTCTTTATAACTCCAGTTCCAAGGAATCCAACATCCTCTCTGACCTCCATGGGCATTGCATGACATGGGTGCGCTTACATGCATGAAGGCATTACATGAAATATAAGAATAATAAATAAATGGTTTTTAAACAAAATAAGTTCTGATAAGGATGAAGAGAGACTGACAGCATTATACAACACCCATATCAATATAAAAGAATGTATGGGAAAGACTCTAGTAGCTCCTTGAAAAACTAGAGTCACAATATGACCCAGCAATTTCATTTATAAGTATACATCCAAGAGAAACAAAGACACAGGCCCACAAAAGTCTACACACAAATAGTTCAACAGCGTTGTATGACTTTTCCTGGGGAGACGTGATCAAACACTTATCCATCCCAGATAGGGTGCCAACAACAAACCAAAGATACAATACCACCCAAGTCTGGCTTAGGGAACCAGTGAGTTTATTGGGGTTATTTACAGGAGCATAAGTAAAGGGTTGGTTATTTACAGGACTATGGAGGACTCAAACACCAAAATTCCACCGCAGCATGCAGTGACAATTCATGCAAACTATTCCAGGCGTGCCCTGAACAACTTGCAGGCAGTTAAGTGAACCTGACAGTCTCCTATCTCCAGCAATTGCTACTGCTTATATAACTTTGGGAAGGGGCCTTGTAAATCTTTTAGTTTTCAAGAGTTTCCTGAGACTTGTAATTTGTTTACTGTCTGAGCCTTACAGCAAAGTTGCAATCCAGAAGGAATAGCTACAAAACAGACAGTATAACTCATTATATCCCAAAGTGAAGTAACCCAAATGTCCATCAACTGATGAATGACTAACCAAAACGCAGTATCTGTTATTCAGCCATGTGAAGAAGGGAAGAATTGATGCACGCTACTATATCAATGAACCTTGAACAGAGCAGTGGCTTCCAAGAACACAGACACATGACCAGGTAAGCCTGCCTCCTTGCCAGTTAAAGATTAGGTTCATTAAGCTCCATTTCACAGCCCTTTCAGGCACCCAACAGATAGCAGAATGTCTCTTAGCTGCCTCATCAGCCCTAATGTCGTTACTAGCCTTCTTATTGGCCTCTGAACTTTAGGCACTGACTACCTGGATGTACTCCTTGTGCCCAAGACCAGGTGGAATGGGATGAACATATTTTTTATTGTAGTTAAGATCTGGAAATGATTTCAAATATCATCTTAATAAAATAATAATATTGATATGGTCTAAAATAAATCTTTATTTGGACTGGGTGACCTGTCTTCTGAACTTCTATAACGCTATCATTTCATTTCTCTGTCACCTTTATTGTGTTCTGTCTCGTATTTTGTGATGTTAACATCTGGATAAATTATAACCCCTCATCATGGCAGCATTTTTGAACTCCTAGTGCTTGGAACAGGGTTGGCCAACCACCCACAGCCTGCACTTACCTGATGTTTGCTGGTAAACAAACCAATGAGTCTCATTACAATTTGGTTATAAAATGGCCCTAATGGCTCTTGTGTTAAAGGCTTAGTAGCCAGCTGAAGAGTTTGGGAGAAACAATTGGATCATAAAGTCCTAACTTCGTAATGATGAGTTCAGTTCATAGCTGACTAGGCTATTAGGAGGCGTGGCCTAGGTGGGGGAAGTAGATCTCCTGGACAAGTCCTTGAAGGGTGTATATTGTCCGTGACTTCTCTCCTCTGCCTCCTGTCTACCATGAGATGGGCCACTGTGTTTTATCAAGTACTCCCTGCCATGCATGATCTTCTGCCTCATCACAACCTAAAGGCAATGGAGCCAGTCAACCACCCACTGATACCTCTAAAAGAGGTATGAGCAAAAAGAAATTCCTTCTTGCCATATGTGGTGACACAATTCTATAAACTCAGCACTTAGGAAACAGAAGCAGGAGAATCAGAAGTTCAAGGTCGTCCTCAGCTACATAGAAAGTTCAATGCCAGGATAAGCTACGTGAGACCCTTTCTCAAAGAAATGCAAAAAACAAAACCAAAGAAACAAATAACAAAATAAATAAATCTTTCATTTTTTTAGGTAGAGTCTCTCTGTAGCTCCAGCTGGCCTGGAACTCATTATGTGAACCAGGCTGGCCTTGATCTCACTGAGATTTGCCTACCTCTACCTCCGGAGTGCTGGGGTTAACTGTGAGTCAACATGCCTGAAAAACCTTTATTCAGTTGATTTGTTCCAGTATTTTGTCACAGCGATAATTAAAAAAAAAAAAAAAAAGCCTCCAAACACTTTTGGGCCTGAGAAAAATCACACATGTAAGGAATTTAAAAATAATGATAATTATTAATAATGTAAGAGTACTATTTATATAAAAAACAGAGGGACTTTGTAACCTGTGACTACTCTGACTTTCCCCAAAGTGGCTTATTTTCCCCGGTTACACAGCATTCATCGCTCTCCTATGTTGAAATGACTTCTGTTTATGTTTTTGAACAGTCACAGCAGGATATATAACTGAAACACTGGTGCCTTTACAACATGGATAGGTTTCAGACACTGTAGAAAACTCTGGCTGGGCCTCACATTTGAACTCTCTGGAAGCAGTTGCCTTCCTCTACAGATGTTCTTTGAAATACAGATGAATCCAGAATTCCGAATGCAGATCAGTTATTTCCTTTCTGGATCTCCTGTGGCCACCCAAGAGCACCCCTTCTGAGGCAACTACAGACCCCAGTACCAGTGCTGTTCAACGGAACAGAGTTTTCAAGGGAGTCCTGTGGGGAGTGAGTTGTTCAATGGGAAGTAAGTCTTTGTATGGGATTTAAAGAGCCCTGGAGTTCTATGAAGACCTTCTGTGGCTGATGCCTGCATGGACTTTAATTTGCTTTCTCACCCCATAGCGGATAAAAAAATATTTTCAGAAATTTTTATTTTAATATGAAAATTTGATTTGTATTTTGATTTTAGAGAGGGGAATTTTCAGAATTCTATGGAAGAATTAAATATCTATCCAATGCATTTTTTGATACCTTTAAAAATCTAATATCTATCTGGTTATGGAAAGAATTATGGATTTGACAGAATTTGGTTCTCACATAGTCGATCACACTGGATATTTTTCTTTAGTTGCAATAATAAATGCAAATCACTCTGAGGTTTACAGAGCACTTTTGTAGCCTGCCTGCATCTGCCGCTCCCAGATGATTATGACCCTGGTTTTATAGATGGCACTAGAGCTGAGAGGGCCAGTGAGCACAACAAACTCACACAGGTAATGACATAACAAACACTCCGAAGTCAGTCATCGGGCTCGTATTTTGTCATCTTTATTCAGGATTTCACCTACCCCATTTGTCTTAGACATATGAAGACCAGACTCCAGAGGAAGACAACCAGAACAATTGAAGGATATATTTTCTAAAATTAATATTGACAGGGGAAAATGTGCCTCAGGACCCAGAGAAGATGCATATGATGAGTTTTGCTGCCTCTCTTTTGACTTCAGAATCATGTACTCCTTCCTCACCATCATGCAGACGCCACCATCCCCCAGAATGAATGTATAGATAATAGGAACCCTGGATGTGAGGTTTGGGATTCTCACATTCTGTTGACGTAGAGGTTTACTGTGTTACAAGCCTGCAAAAAATGGAACTGCTATCATATTCCCATATGCAAACAACTTGCCAAAGCACTGTGGTACTTCAAAAGCCATGTACTGAATGGAGACAAGATCTCAGTACAAGCCGTGGGAGCAGGGTGAATTTATGGAGCAGAAAGTATGGGCGGAGGAAGAGATCAGCCCAGTGACAGTTTACTGGCCTTGCCGTTCTCTTAAGAGGCACTAATGGTAGTGGACTGGTGCAGTGGAAGTAGACCCAGCTTCATTTAAAGCAGTAGCATGAAATTGGTTGCAATAAAATTATGCATTAAGTGTGCATTATGTTTAATAAGACTGGATTGTGCTTCCCATGTTTACTCTGTGACTATTGAGGCTGATCCAATTTTCTAAAGTTCTCCAATTGGTTCACGATCGAGTTTCTGGCCAGAAGGTCAAATTTCCCTTGCTGTTATTATATGTCTCTATTACTTTACTATGGCATTTACACTTTCTATTCATTACTTTTTTCTATCTGCTGAACCTTCCCCATTCCGAAATGTTCCCTGTAGATGGCCCGTTTGACACAAATTAGAACAACCTTGATGGCTGTCAACTGGAGACTATCTGAGAACAAAAGGACATTATTGCAAGCCAGCACTGGAGGTAATTTCATGTGCTTTCTCGGAAGGCTTCTTAATAGCCTTTGAGAAATAATACAATTCAGATCTGCAGCCAGGAGACGAAGAGTGGATATTGGGCAGCATGACGAGTCTGTGACTTGATCTTTAGACTCCACTGTGCTGGGGTTAGGATTATCATCAGAAAATCAGCCTCATTTCACTTGTGTGTATGTCCGTTAATTCATCTAACTAGCAAACAGTCCTTGGGAGCCTACTGTGTGCCAGATACTGTGAGTGTCATCATGACACGGCAATGAATGGCATGGTCCTGCTGTGATTTCATAACATCATAAGGATGGAACATAGGGATATTAGACCATAAAAACAAATCTTGCTACGTAAAGGAAATAGATGAGGTTGAACTGAGGAAGAATAATTATTATTTCTGATGGAACAGAGAGAAAATTTATGGGAAAAGAGAAACAGTGTCTTGAAAAGAAAAATATAAGGAATAAAAGATGTTGCAGGCTGTAAAAAACCATGAACACCAAACATGGATGCACAGAAGTAAAGGACATCTAAGGGATCACAAGTAGAATACCAGGGACCACCAATCACGTGAAGGTTAGAGTAGGACACGAAATGCCAGTGAATGAGGTCAGACTATAGACAGAGCTCTGCATAAAGCCATTGGGGGTTTAGATATAATCTAACAGTCATGGAGTAATCATAAAAAGTTCTCCCAATCTATAAAGTTTCATCTTTTACCTCTACAGCTTGATTCAAATTAAGAAAATTATGAAGAATAAAGAAAGCCCCTTGGAGCATCATTATGAATTCTTGCATATGCTGAGGGAAGTGCAGGACAATGCATTGGCATAGATGTATGCCTGTACATTGCTGTATCTGTACACACATGTCTTACCCACAGCAGACATGTTCCAAGCCCTGCATGGATGCCTGGCATTGCAGATGGCACGCTACCTTTTTTATACTAGACTTGGTCTCTGCATGCATGCCTGTGGCAAGGTTTAGTTTGTTAGATAGGCTTAAGAAGAGATTAACAGTTGACCACAGACATTTTAGGAACCTCAACATATATTTTTCTTTCCTTATTGAGAACTTTCATTTCGTGTACAGGGAGAAATTTATGACTTCTCTTTGGTACACCCAAATGTCCAGCTTCATCATTCCTGGGCTTTGGCAGTTATAAGTAAAACAATACATACAGGGTGGCCAGAACACAAAAACTGCAAGACTGTGACAGTTTTTCCGAAAACCAAGACGGTTAGAAGGTACTATGAGGCCTATAACATATACAGCATGGGTTTGCGCTGGACAAAGGAATGGCTCATGTCTCCGGTGGGACAGACACAGCACAAAACATTATAAAGCTGCTCAGAAGGGCATGCAGTTTAAAACCTAAGAATCAGGGCTGGAGAGATGGCTCAGCAGTTTAGAACACTTGTTGTTCTTCAAGAGAACCTGGATTTGATTCCCAGCACCCACATGGCAGCTAACAACCATCTGTAGCTCTGGTTCCAGGGGCTCCAACACCCTCTTTTGACATCTGTGGGAATTGCATGCCCATGGTGCAGTTATATACTTGTAGGCAAAGCACTCATACAAAAGAAATTAAAATAATTTTAAAAATTTAAAATTATGTATCACTTATTTCTGGAATTTTCCATTTACTATCTCTGGAACACAACTGACCACAGGAAACTACATTTACAGTAAGTAAAAACACATGTAAGTAGACCACTGTGTGTCAGACATACACATTATACATACATCACAATACATATATATGTGTGATACATGTTATTATATACATCTGTATATGTATAACTACTCATTACTGTATTTTCTAAATATTTCTATTTAAAGTAATCAGAGAGTTCAGTCGTGATGAATTATTATGAATTATGGAGCATTGTCATACTTACCTATTAGTAATAAATTATAAAATACGAAAATATATGAGAGCAGAAAATACATAGGATGAGCTCCACATTCATAATGAATTCTTACACAAGAAGAATTTCACACCTAGAGACACAAAAATGGAATCTAACAGAAAGGAAGTATTAGGTAAAGGGAACAGTCATCAGAATTCAGGGCTGCTATGGGAGCTAGAATTTGCAAGGTGAGGTAGAAGAAAGAAAACAGCTTTGCTGGAAAGGAACTCCAAAATCTTTCACTGAATTTATTTAAGTATATAGCCAAATGTATATACGAGCAGGAAAAAGTTGAAACAAGATTGGAAGAAAACAGATGTTTATGAAATGTGCTGATCAGAGACTGTAGAGGTCATCTGCTGCTGACAGACACTGGGTTTCTAGATAGCCTGAGTAGACTGTCCTCAACAATCCCCTCTACCATAATCCTAAATTCAGAAATAGCCTGTGCTGGGACAGGACTTGTACTTCAACCATAGAGTAAAATCTGCTTTAAACCTATCTAAACTAAGACCATGCCTTGACAGCATCAAACTTCCAGGTAGTCAATTAACTGAATTTCAGAAAGAAAGAAATAGACAGGTAAATGTCTGGGGGAGGGGGTAGGCAGGGAGGGGATACCGTATCTGAGCATCTTTAAAGGAAAGTAACAAAATCCAGACTCTGCAGTGTATTAGCCACAAAATCCAAGTTATCAAAATTTGTTAGACATATCGAGGAGCAGAAAAGTATGAAATATTAATGCAGAGTAAGGAGGTAAACACCAAAAAATATAAAAAGAAGAAGAAAAGAAATGACATGCTGGGTTTAATAAGCAAAGGTTTTTAAATAAATGTGTTCAAAACTATAAAATACGAAGTAAATTAACAGATGGAGACTTTCAGTCAAGCAAAAGACAGAGATTTCTTAAAGGAGCTAAAGGAAAATTCTGGAGCAAAATATTATAGTATATGTAATTAAATTTTAATTTAAAATTTACTAGATAGTGTTAATATCATATTGAAGCTTTCCGAAGGAAAATCGGAGAGTTTGAAGACAGAAAAAGAGAAAGTGTCCAGCCTGAAGAAGTGAGAGGAAGGGGTGTGTCCTAGACAAAAAGTTACGTGGGTCACCTCTGACCTGTGGGAAAATATCAAGTGATCCAGTATATGTTTAATTGGAAACCTGGACAGGTACAAGAAAAAAATAATTGAAGAAAAGTAAATTGGATACAAGGAATTTTTTCAGAAGCAGAACTCACAGATCAAGTCTGAATGAACACTTAAAAGAATATACACACATAAAAAATGTGTGTGTGTGTGCGTGTGCGCGTGCGTGTGTAATAAAATAGTGAAGTTTCTGGGAAAAAAAAAACATGAGAAAAATCTCCAAAGCAATCAGAATAAAAGAACATTTTATTTAGTTAACAGTGATGAGATTCACTTTAGACCTCATATCAAAATACAGTCACTGAAAAATAAAAAGGCATCTTTAAAGTGCTGAATAAAATTTAAAAGCCTGATTGATCCAGAAATATATATACAGAGAATATATCCCTCAAAAATGAAGGAGAGATAAAGATATTTTCAGATAAGTGAGAGCTAGGAAAATATGCTGCCAGCACACATGTATTATAAGAAATGTAAGTTCTTCAAGCTAATGAGAGTATGCCGCATTGAAATTCAGATGCACAAGAAGAAGTAAAGAGCCTTCTACCTGGTAAATATATTCACAAGTAACTGAACACTACTCTTACTTGCTTTAAAATATGTTCTCCTACCTGCTCTAAAGTACGTTTAAAACAAAAATTTAGAAAAAAAATTTTTGTAGGATTTAAAACATATAAATGTAAAAGATATGACAAAAACAGCAGACTGGGTGAGGTCCCTGCATCATCTCTTGTCATGGGCTGATGGCTCAGTGTAGTGGTATTCCATCTACTATAAAAAACACAAACAACAAGAAGCAAGGAAACAGGAACTGCAATACTAGCTTATGGGCATAAACACAAATTCTTGGACAGTAGGTACATCACATCCATCTAACAACATAATTGCAGTGGCTTCAACACAGGGGCCTATAACCTCTCCTGCCACAGAGGGCTGGCCTGGTCTACAATACTAGATGTGTTCCATCCCTAGGAGCGGGCATTAGGTCCAATCGAAAATTAGCTGGTTGTACACACACTAGACGAGCCACTATTGCACCAGCAGGAACATCTTGCTTTGTATGTTGATAGTGTAGCACACGGGGTCCCTCGTTGAATATGATGATAGGGGACAATTCTCCCTCAGCTATCTGCATAGCACCTTCTGGCACTATGAAAGCCATCCATCCAGTGGCAGAAAGCTTCCAGCTTAGTCCAAGCTTGATTTCTCCCTCTCCCACACTCACACCATGCCGTGTCTTCAGCAATAGGGTCTTACCGTCCACTTCAGGTATACAACCAATATTATTGGCAATCGCCTTTATTGATTTGGAGACCTCTAGGGGCCCCTTTGGCCAACTGCTCATATGGAGGCAACCCACCCCTGGTACTGGGATTCTCAGTGAACAACCATGGCTTCTGGAAGGGCTTTTCCTACCCTCATAGAGTTCCTTCTGCACTTAAGGCTTTTAACTGTTCTTTTAGCAACCTGTTTTTTCTTTCAATTAACACTGCTTCTGTAGGATTGTAGGGAAGGTGGAAATACCATTGAACCTGATTATTTTCAGCCCAGGCTTGCACATTGATACTTGTGAAATGAGTGCCTCTGTTGCTATCAATTCGCCTTGGGCACCCATACATAATACCGAGTTGCGTAAATCCCTTAATTGTGGCCTTGCAAGGAAAGCCCCGAATAAGGCCTGTGGAAGTGTCCACACAAGTGAGAGCATACTTGTACCCTTCACTGACCAGCAAAGGCCCTATATAATCTACTTGCCAGTCTCTCACAGGGGAAGCTGACTTGTGCATCTGTCCCATCGTGGCATCCATTCTTCACGGCTATAACTGGGAACACACTTCACAGGCCTAGACAGCCTGTTGGATGTCCGAGTATTTTACCAGAATGCCGGCAGCTTTAGCTATTCTCCATCCTCTGTTGGTGCCCCTGTGGCCAGATTATTATGAATCCAGCGAGCTGCTTCTAGGGGAGCCTGTGGGCAGAGAACCCTCACCTTGGTAAGAGCATCAGCTTCCTGATTCCCGGGGGGACTCAACAGGCAGCGGGTAGCCACATGGTAAACCAACAGGGGCACTAGCTCCTGCTGCATTTTATTATATATGTCCTTCCATATCTGTTGTCTCCATAGTGGCCATCCCATCACCTGCAAGTTTTCTTTCTTCCACTGGGCCATCCATAAGTTTAAGCCTTTGAACACAGCCCAACTGTCAGTACAAATGGTTACTGGCTAAGGCTTCTGCATTATTACTATCCATGCAGTTCTTAAGTCAGCCAATTGACTGCTCTCTCCTTCCCCCCTTTCTAACCACATAGTGTCAGTGTTCATCTGTATTGCCACTGCTCCCCATTCTTGTCTGGCGCCCCTGCTGGTGCCATCAGCATACCAAGCATCAGCTGGAATTTGGGAAGCCCCTTCTAGGGGTCAGGTCTTGCTGGGGGGTCAACTACAGGAGGTGGAGGGAGAGGCTCTTTGACACTGGTCCTAGTACTGCCTGCATGGCATTGGTGATCGGGCTTGCTGACACCACCCCTTGCTGTTGCAAATATGCATGCCATCTTTGCAGTGTTTGTTTTGGGGCCACCCCTGACTGGGGCTTGGCTAACAGTCCCTCCACCCATCCTTTTATGGGATATGAGGTTTTTATAGTAATGGGGGTGGGGCCCATAATGGATTCCACCTATTGCAATGCTTTGTACACAGCCAGCAGTTGCTGTTCTAGAGCTGTGTACCAGGACTCCGCCCCTTCCCATGACTGGGACCTTGTTCTTGCCACAAGCCCCACCCATAACCCTCAGGGCTCCTGGTGACTTCCAAGAGGAAGAGACACTGAGGCATTGGGGCACATAGTTGTTTAGCTTGCCCAACCAATACCTTGGCCTGCTTAAGCCTCTTGGACCTTTACATCCCAACCCCATGTAACACCTCTCTTTATTAGATTATACAGGGGATGGGTGACTTGAGCAAGATGAGGCATAAAAATTCATCAATACCCTAGAAATCCCAAAAATACTTGTAACTGCTTAACATTTATTGGTTCAGGTTGTTGTAAGATTTTTTTCAACTGCTACACTGGGTATCATGTGAGTTCTGCCTGACCATAAAACTCCTAAGAATTTTACTGCTGTATCAGAACCTTGTACCTTGTGTGGGTTGATTTCCCATCCTCACTCCTTCAGGTGCACTTGCATGTTCCCCAAATGAGCTTTCAAATCTGTAAGGCACTCAGAAGTTAGCATTATGTCATCTATATAGTAGAACCTCCTTACAGAAGGAGGCAGGGTAACAGGGCCAGGGCCCAGGTCACCATCCCATGACAAACCATGGGGCTGAGGAGGTAACCTTGGGGAAGTACTCTGAAAGTCCATTATCGTCCATTCCAAGTGAATACGAATTGATCTTTGGATTCAGCAGCTGGGGAATACTAAAGAATGCATTGGCAAGATCCACTGCAGCATGGAAGGACCCCATTTCCTGAACCAGCTGTTCAGTTAGCAGTGTAGTGTTGGGAACCACTGCATGAATGGGAGGCACCACCTTATTTACCTCCAGGTAATCTACAGTCATTTTCCAGGAGTCATCTGGCTTCCTGATAGGCCAAACAGGGCTATTGAAAGGGCTCTGGGCTGGGCAGATAAGCTCTACCTGCTCTAGGTCCTAGATGGTTTCTGTAATTTTGTCTCGACCCCCAGGCAGCTGGTACTGTTTGATATTCACCACCCTCCCTGGGCAATTTGACTGGCTCCCATCTTTTCCACCCCGAGCCTTTACTGTTCACACCTTCAGCTGAAACTCTCCAACAGCAGTATGTAGGGTGTGAACCAGTAGGGCATCCACCCTTAAAATGTTCTCTCACAGGGGAGAGATGCACACCTTGTACTCCTCGGAGGGACAATTGTTCACTCCCAGAATGAGTCTAGCCTGCTTTACTCTTATGGTTTTATCCCCATACCTGTCCACTGCTATCCATTGACCCTGGTGTTTCTGTGGGGTTGCCATGAATTAATGTACACTCTGTTCCAGCATCCACTAGGGCCCATGAGTTTTTTTATATTAGTGGGGGACCAATAAATCTTCATTTCAACATGTGGCCTCTGGTCACCCAGTATGGCCCTCACCTGTGGGCAACTTTGGCTACCCCTTCAAGGAAGTGACTGGGGGGGGTCCCATACAATGAGGCTGCCTTCCTCTGGATCAGGGGTGCAGTTGGATTTGCCCTCACCTCCTTGTCTCCAGTTTCTTTTACTTCTGTTGTGAATTGCTGGTCAGATCTTAAAGCTTTCCATAGGCTCACCAACACAGCATTTGGTTGCCTCTCAATTTTGTCCCTAACAACTCCTGTTCTGGGTAGATCCATCCACACCCGTGTTCGGGAGACATGAAGGGGCCCTTTTGCCGTGTTTGGCCCTTTTCCCTGTGTCTACTTGCTTTAGCACTTTTTGAACCCTGTTTACATATTGGTCTAAATCATTTAAATCCACCAGAGCCTCAACAGCCTCATACAGGTCATGCCCGACTGTGGGGCTTAGCACTGCCACCAAAACTCCATACCAGTCTCATGGACATTGCTGAATCAGTTTCTTTCTTAAGTCTCCTATAAAAACAGTCCTGTCTGGGCCAGTGAGCTGGGCATCAAATACAGCTTCCCTCATGCCCAGTCCCTCAACAGAGCCTGCCCTTCTTCGATGGTTTTCCAGTCTCTGGTATTCATGGGACTCTCAGCTGGAGATACCCACTTATCTGGAATGGCTCATATGAACCAATCCATCATGGACTGATTTCCTTTATATTGCCTTAAATTGTGAATTCTTTGTCTCAAAGAAGGATGAGTGGTTATGCTGCTTACCTTCTCTGCTTCTGTGGAATTTAAAATGATCCCTTCTGCCCCCATGTCCCATAGCCTCTCAAGACAGGTGGCCAAAGGCTCCTTCATAGCTTGTTTAAATGTCTTTCCTAGATCTAATAGCTCTGGTGCTGAGTATTCTCTGATTACTATTGTCTCCTGTACTGGGCTATTATTAAGACCTCCATCAGCATGTTGGATGATGGATTTTCCCTTTCTTTGAATTAAAGGTTAGACCCAAGGAGCGTCTCTCTAGGTCACTTCCTTCTTCCTCACTACCCAACTCTTCCCAGGCATTCCAGGTTTTAGGATTCCAGGATGGTCCTTGTATTATCATTCTGATCCGGGCTCTTTTTTCCCTTTTGACCTCCTAGATGTAAAAAATGGCATGCCAACACCTCCATGTCCTTTTCCAATGAGGCCAGCCTCATATCCCTCTCTCGCTCCAATCCCTCTCTAACACCTTCAGTTTCCCTTCGGGCTAAGGCCTCCACTTGGAACAGATTTCTTATTATGGATAGCAGTGGCCAAGCAACCTCTGCAGCTTCTTGTTGACATTTCTGTCCCTGGTATGTCCCAGAGTTTACAAAATCTGTTCTAGACTTTCTGATGCTTTCACAGCATCTCCATACTCACATAGTGGCCCTCGCCCATCAAACAGGCATGCCACCCATACCATCTACAAGATGGCTGCCACCCCAGGATTTCTCCCATTGACCTCGACTGCATAGGTGGCCTCACCCTACTTACACATCTTACTGTCAACTGAATTAACCATGCCACTGCAGCCACCCCACCAAACCTATGGGAATGGCCTACCAGGTTAACATTTCCTCAGCCCACACTCTCCTTTCACACTACTTTACTTCAGTTCTTGGTCTCTTTTCCCATATCAGGAACATCATTATTGTTCTTCCAAAACTCATTCTCAGTTTTGACATATCCTGCCTGATTACACCAATTGTAAAGTCAAATTCACTGCTAGAAGGCACATGTGGCATCAGATTCTCTCCTCCCACTGTCCTTACAACAACCTGAGGCAAGAATTCTCCAAAACTGCCATTTGGAGGATCTTAGCAAGTTCATCAGACTTGCTAACTGAGCTTGGGGTGCTGGTTTACTTACAGAACAGTGGGTGCTCCCTCAATTCATGGCTGTGCTCGAAAGTCCACATCCAACATAAGTCCGGTGGCTTCCCAACAGCCACACAAAATGGCGAGAGAGCAGCCATATGGTTTTCCTGGCTTATATACCCTTAGTCCCTCCCCTTCAAGCAGCTAAGATCAACCGATGGACTGAAAGAGGTAATGGGCTTGACTCCTTCCGCAGAACATAGGAAGGAGTTGGGACCTTGGCTTGTCATCATAGGGTCAGAGGAACAACCTCGTCACAACAGGCCAGAAAAGCAAGCCAGTAAGCAGCATTCCTCCATAGTCTGTACTTCAATTCCCATTTCTTCCTTCCTGCCCCGGCTGCCCTCAACGATGGACTGTGACATGGAAGTGTAAGCCAAACAAACCTTTTCCTCTCCAAGTTGGTTTCGGGTATGATCGAACACACCTTTAATCCCAGTACTTGAGAAAGAGAGGCAGGTAGATCTCTGTAAGAATGAGATCAGCCTGGTCTATACAGCTCCAGGCCAGCTTGGGCACAGGGAAAAAAAAAAAAAAAAAAAAAAAAAAAAAAAAAAACAGAACAAGAAGAAGAGGCAGCGGAAGGAAAGAAAGAAAAAAAAGGAAATTTCTATAAAAGAATCAAACTATGTTTTCACATGCCAAAATAGTATCTAAAATGCTAGAAGTGCATTTGGTAATGTGGCTATGAAGATGCAGTGATTGGAAGAAAAGATATTAGGGACATTAGGTCATGAGGTGGTCCTGAATGCTGTACAAAAACAGAATAAAGGAAAGGTGGGTGAAGAAGAACCCAGGCTGCAAAACAGCCAGGATGCCTCCTCCAAGACAAGGCAGACTCTCATCAAAAGTTGTCCTTTAGAAGACAACTTGTAAGGCAGGAATAGGCTCAACTTGAATCCCTCCTGGGCTCGGGGTTTAGCCAGGAACAGCAACTGCCATTGCCAGTCAACCATATTCCTGGAGTAGCCTCAAAGAACATTTGAGCCCCACACGCCCATGACTGGTGAAGAAACAGGTAAAAGAATTGGGTAGACAGTGCAGAAAGGAAGATATGCAAATGGCCCAAAAGAACATGAAAACTCAACCTTCATCATTAGTTATTAGGGAAACACAAATCAAAATCACAAATTATCCCTGCATACCCACCACAATGAGTGGGAAAAAAATGTTAGCACCAAATATCTGTGAAGATGCAAACAGCAATAATCTTCATGTATAGAAGCTGGGAAAAACAGTCTAGAGAAAATGACCCACTTCTTATAAAGGTACATACCGAGGAAAAATTAGCACAGACAGCCTCAAAAAACTTTCTCAGGAATGTTCTAGCAACTTCAGTCTTAATAGTTTAAACTGGAAAAAACTCAAGCATCCACTGTGAGGTAAACAGACGTGTTCACACAATGGAATACTATTCGGGAATTAAAAGGAATGATCTACTAATATGTCCAGCAACATGGGTGAATCTCAAAAAACATTTTGCTGAGCAAAATAAGTCAGACAAAAGGATGTCAGCTCTATCATTCTCTTACGTAAAGTGAAGACCTGTAATAACAGAAAGCAGACCAGGCCTGAGGGAGGAAGACACCATGAGTAATGGGGGAATAGCATGAAGCTTTCATTTTTTATTGTAAAAATTTTCATTAAATTTTTGTGTGTTTCACACCATACATCTTAATCATCTTTATACCTCCTCCCCACTGGCACCCTCTCATAGGCCCCCACTGGAATTCATACATTCTATCATTTCTGTTAAGGCTCATCATGTCAAGTTAGTGTCCCCAAATGTTCCTCAGTGCAAGTTCATCCACTAAGGTCTAGTCATCCTATCTAGAGTCCCTCCCTTTAAGAAGATCAGCTCTTCCTCATCCAACAGTAATCAGCTGCCAGTTATTCTTCAACTAATATTGGGGCCTCCTGTCCATTTCCACAGTTTTGTGCTGGGTTTTCATCTGCTTGAATTTTCATGGGTCTTGTACATGCTGATACCATTGCTATAAGTTCATATGAGCAAGGTCCCAGGAGCCTGTAAGACTCTATTTCCATATGGTCATGTACCTCCTCCCTGGCTCTTGCAATCTTCTCACCCCCTCTTCCACAATGACCTTTGTGTTCCTGGTACTCTATGGTATTAGGGAGCTTCATTGATAAGAATTGAGAGATGCATTAGTGTTCTCTTTACCCCTTGTTCTATGTTCTGTGAGTCTTAGGTTAGAGGTTGCATTATAGATGTGGGACTTAGACTTGGGCAACTCACAGACAATCTCTGTGTATGGTCAATTGTGGAACTCTGTAATAATCCCTGTCTGTTGCAAAAGAAGCTTCTTTGATGAGTGGTGACTGGGATACTTGTCTGTAAATATAGAAATCCATATTTTGCACATGGGAAGAAATTACATTAGTCTAGGGATGTGACAGCCTTGGGGTTTTCTCTAAGATCTATGACCTCTCCAGCCACGTGTATGTGATTATGCTTACAGACCTACACATGAGTTTCCTCCCATTTAGTGAGTTTTAAGTTCAATCAAGTAGCTGTTGATTACCCCCAAGATAAAAGTGCTACTACTGTACCAATGTCATTTGCAGTGCCAGTCACTGATGTGCTTATTAGGCCTTAAAGCTGGGATTGGACCATTGATTGATGTTCTCCCTTAGCAACTTGTATAGTGCTCTCCAAAGCTTTGAGAAGTAGCCTTCAGGGGAGGTGGCTTCCAGGTGAGTTCCAGCTCCATTGCTCCAAATCCCGTGTCCAAAGTATGTCCTGTCTTCAGCAACAGGCTCTTGCCTTCAAGTTCTGGGAGGCCATCAAGGGCTGTGGCAATAGTATGTGCAATTTTGGGAGTCTTTGGACTACCCTGGCCAGCAACTCAAAGGAAGGTTTCTCCTGTTTGGCACTGTTTCTTATTATGTAACCTTCAGATATACACATGGATTCATGTAGAGACAGTGTATGTGTCATTTGTCTGTAGGTTTTTGGACTAATATGATTCCCTTTGGTTTTTTACACTAGCTGGGCATTATTTATCTCTCCCTGTTTCTC
Source organism: Nannospalax galili (assembly GCF_000622305.1). Taxonomy (NCBI): domain Eukaryota; kingdom Metazoa; phylum Chordata; class Mammalia; order Rodentia; family Spalacidae; genus Nannospalax; species Nannospalax galili. The sequence continues at coordinate 4,169,698 of NW_008356473.1, read as the reverse complement.
CCTCTCTAACCCTCCCTCTATGCCATCCTCATTTAAGTTATCTTCATTTCCTCCATTTCTCCCTCACTAATACCTGTCTCCTGTGGTTCCACACCTCTTTAGTGCCTTCCCCCTTTATCCACATAGTTACTTGTATAATACTCCTTCTCCCCTCCCATTAGAATCAAGAATCAAGAGAACAAATAACCGAATTAAAAGATGGGTTATGGATCTGAACAGAGAGTTCTCAAAAGAAGAAATAAAGATGGCTAAGAAACATCTTAAAAAGTGTTTGACATCATTAGTAATTAGGGAAATGCAAATTAAAACCACTTTAAGATTTCCTCTTACACCAGTCAGGCTGGCTAAAATCAAAAGAACAAGTGATACCAAATGTTGGAGAAGATGTGGGGAAAGGAGATTTGTCATTCACTACTGGCGGGGAGCAAACTCACGCAACCCCTATGGAAAGCAGTACGGAGAACTCTTTAAGAAAAATAAAAAATGAACCTACCATATGACCCAGTTATACCACTCCTTGGCATATACCAAAAGGACTCATCCTACTGCAGAGATACTTGTACATTCATGTTTGTTGCTGCTCTTTTCACAACAGCTTAGAGGTAGAAGCAACCTAAGTGTCCCTCAACTGATGAGTGGATAATGAAAATGTGGAACATTTATACAATAGAGTTCTACTTAGTGGTAAGAAAAAAAAGATGAAATCATGAAATTTGCAGGCAAATGGATAGAACAAGAGACTGTTATGCTAAGTGAAGTAACACAGACTTAGAAAAACAAATGATGTATGTTCTCCCTCATTTATGGATTCTATCCACCAAATCCTTATATTTGAGTATATAGCCTGAGTTAACCACAGGAACCAGAAAAAAATGGAAAGGAACCAGGGAGGTAAAGGGAAAGAAGGAACCTGATAGAAAAGAACAGTAGGAAACAGGTGTTAATTTTCTTTATTAAAAATATTTATTATTTTATTTTATGTGTGTGAGTATATTGCCTGCATGTATGTGAGTGCACCCGTGTTGTGCAATGCCTGCATAGGTCAGAAGAGGGCATTGGATCCCCAAGAACTGGAATGACAGATGGTTGTTAATTGCCATGTGGGTGCTAGGAACTGAATCTGGATCCTCTGTAAGAGCAGCCAGTGCTCCTAACCACTGAGTCATCTCTCCAGCCCTGGGGAAACTTTCTAAAAGATGGAAATGTTTTGTGTCTGACTGAAGTTTGATATGTACATACTTCTGAAGTCATCAAAATGCATGAAAGACCTGTGAACATAAAATTTCATCTATTACATACCAGTTATAAAACATAGGTATGAGTCTAACCATGAACTTGAAATGAAGCAACACATTTGCACGCTGCAAATAGAAATTTGCAGTATCTCAAACTTTTCCCCAGTTTGATCAGCTTTTTTATAGACATACACAGGTGCCAAGGATCTGAGTGCAACCGATCATGACTAGTAATAATCAGATACATATAAATTAGAGACACATGTGCCAACATTTCAGTGTTATTAGCAAAAACAATGAGTCTTTCTGTAAGAAGCAGTATATTTTAAAATGAAATGGAGATCTTTTTTAAAGGTGAAAAACTCATCCAATTTTGTGTGAGATCTTTTTTAAAGGTTAAAAACTCATTCAATTTTATGTCTTACAGGGCTTATATTGAGTTCAATATTGTATAACTGTATTAATTCAACAGCAAACCTAAAAATTTTATAGCCACTTTTGAAAGAGATGTATCTTTGCTCTGGAAACTGTTATTGAATATGTTAAAGCTGTAATGAAATGTTTCTTCTAAAAATTTTTTTAATTAAAAAAATACATACTGAATTAGGTAAAATTCACTTTCCACTTGGAGATAGCTCAGCTTTTTGTTGATGTCTGAATGTCCTTTTGCTTTGGGGAAGTATTTCATCTCATGACATGCCCAATGCTCTCCCTGTTTTTTATCCTGAGAAGATTTCTGGCTCCCCTGGACAAGGTGTCTTTGCATACTCTTGAAGTATAGGGAAAGAAAGCAGTGGGTCCATGCAGTGCTCCCTAATTCTCTCTTAGTTCTACCCAGAAGTGACTGGTCTGGCCTAGAATCTGTACTGGTCACTGATAAGGTATCCCATCTATAGCAAAGTATAACTGTTGAAAACAGACATCATGGCTTTAGCCATATATTCTTGTTTGAGAGCATGCTAAACACAGTGGCCTTTTCATCTACCTCACCAATAGAGTTCTTTATAAATGCTGTCCCTCAGATCTTCAGTTTTCCCTCACAGAAGTTCATAGACATTCCGGATTGCTTACCCGACTTGGGAGCTAAAAGCTGTGTTTCCATTTCACCTGTTAATTTCCTCCGGTCATCTGTCATGGTATGCCCACACAGCAGCAGAAGGAACCTTAGGAGGGACTCTTCCTGAAAGCATGCCACACTCTTTTAGGTCCCATGGTTGCTGGTGACTGTCCTACTGATCTTACTCACCAAGTTGCTTAATTTTTTAATACCTATTGTGATATTTTAACTTAATCTCTACCACATCTTTTATCTTCCAACTGCTATGATTTTTAAATATATATTTGTAATTACGTATATGTGTATGTGTATGTATGTGCATCCCTGTAAGTGTGGGTGGACATATGTGTGGATGCCCACAGAGGCCAGAAGGTGCTGTTGGGTCCCCTGGAGATGAAATTACAGGCAATTATGAGTTATCTGATGTGAGTGGTGAGATCAGAACTCCAGTCCTCTGCAGTATATGCTCTTAACCGCTGAGCCATCTCTCCAGCCCCAAAAATTTATTTTTATTTTTAAGTATGTGTATGCATATGTGTCAGTGTGGATATGTGCATGTGAGTACAGGCACCCATAGAGGTCAGAAGAGTGCATTGAATCCTCTGGAACTGGAGTCACAGATGTGGGTGCTGGGAAGCAAACTAGAGTGTTCTTCAAGAGCAAACATGCCTCTTAACCTCTGAAACATCTCCCCAGCCCAGCTGCGAGGTTTTATATGCTCTGCGTCATCATATCCTGAGTTGCTTCATCCTCCTCTCTTCCAGCTTTCTAGGACTGACACTAGTTGTGAAGGCACAGGCAATTTAGAACAAAGGCTCCCTGTGAAGAAAAAAAATGTTAATACATATTTTTCCAGAATCTCCAAATATTGTCTCATTGTATACCAAGTATTTGTTCTTAAGTCTATTTTCACAAGCCTGTCAGTCTAATCTTTCCAGATTTTCTTCCTTTGCTGTTTCTCTATCCAGTTGTCCAGGTTTGCTAGCTTTGATCAATAGCATACTTATCAGCAAAGAGAGGGACCACAGTGAACCCATCAGTAAGACAGCACCTCTTGGGCAATGAAGTGCCTGTCCTCTTCTGACCTTTGGGCTGGCAGAGCTATGAATCAGTCTTTTATAATGGAGGAGAAAGAAAAGAAGCCAGTAGGAATGATGATACCTAGGGTAGGAAACCGAAATCACCATCAAGAACCAAATACCCCATTGTGCTGAAAGGTTAATCATTCCAGAGGCATATTCATTATTTTACCTGTCCAACAATGATGTCTTTATGAAGAAACAGGTATGATTGAAAGGTCCCACCACTCCATCAATCACATCACCATCAGATTACAACTGTCATAATTAGTTTTTGTTAACTTGACACAAACCTAGACGTACCTGGGAAGAGGGAATCTCAACTGAGGAATTTCCTCTATCGAACTGGCCCATGGCCATGTCTGTGGGACATTTTCTTGATTGCTGATTTATCTTGGAGGGACCAGCCCTCTGAGGGTAGTGCCAACCCTATGAAGATGAGCCCAGGCTATATAAGAAAGTAGCTGAGCAAACCAGAAAAGCAAGCCAGTAAGACACATTTCTCCATGGTCTCAGAATCAGTTTCTGCTTCCAAGTTTCTGTCTTGAGTTCCTGACTTTGTTTCCCTTGATGATGGACTGCGACCTGTAAGCCAAATAAACTCTCTCTTTCCCAAGTTGCTTTTGGTCAGTGTGTTATCATAGCAACAAAGATGCAAGTTAGAGCAACTATCCCAAGCTACCATCACAGTAATCTGACATCTTCAAGGCAAATTAAGGAATAATTACAGAAACTAATAAATGTCACAAGTACAAAATTTCACAAAATTATTGGATGAGAATTACTGAGCAAACTCTGCTTGTTCATTTAATTGTTTGAAGATCACCTTGTTTTTGTCATGATGGGGGATATATACCCCAGAAGCTGTACCTCCACCACGGGTTTCTACAGTCCTCAATCAGGAACCTTCGATAAATCAAATGGGCTGGCATTGTCTAGAACCCCTGTGGAAAGGCAGACTCAGCTCCTCCTCCTTCATGGTGACCCCACAGTCCAGGAGCTGCTGTGTTTTCAGTTAATGAGACCCAAAATGACCGAATTGCTAAAATTACAGAAAATACACACAAGAACCCAGCATGCACATGTGTTCATGTGCAGTGCAAGTGCTTTGGCAAGGAAACCCAGGTCAGAGGTCCCAACCAATCACTGAGACTGAAGACTCTGGCTGCACTCTGTAATCTGTGGCCTGAACTCTCCATACTTGGTGTGTTCCCATAATACCAGGCAATGCTGTGGTCAGTTAAAGTCACTGGCCAGATCAGGTGACTGTCATTTGTTTAACATCTGTTTATTTGATAAGAACTAGAGCTCTGCAGATAAAGTACATTCTTGTGACCCTTCTAAGACCCTTTCCCTTCCTCTCTCTCTAAGCTGCTACACACATGAATTTAGTATATATCCTAGCTCATGTTTGTAATTTCATACCATCTACACCTCTATGGGTCCCCAGTACATTTCTTAAAGGCGATCATATTGCTGTCTTTGTTCTGCAGTTTTTCTTCCATTTAAAATAATGTTTATGAGATAAATGCACATCAATACATATGGATTCCATTCTTTGGGCAGCTGCATTTGAATTCCATCACAGGAGTAAAGTACCATTTATATATCCCTTCTGCTATTGATGGGCATTTACGTTGATTCCAGTTCTCAATTTTAAATACAGCAATGAATGACTTTGTTTGGGTCCCCTGTGTAGAAGTGCAGGACTTTCTGTACTGAATCCTTAAAGGTGGGGTTTCTGATTCCTAGAGCACGTGTGTTTTCTACTTTCTTATTGGTTATTGAAAAATTAATTCAAATTCATTCATGCTATTAACAGGGTGGGGACTATTCTGTAACTCACACAGGCACTGCCATTTTGACTTGTCCATCTGGGATTCTACTTTACATCCCAAGTAGCAGGAGCAGGAGAAAACACTCTCATTTCCATAAGCTACGCTGTGACTCAACTGTTTCTCCCTGAGGCCTTTACATTTCCACTGAGGACACCGCCACACAGTTCAGTTGCTGAGCCTGGGACCAGGAGAGTCCTGTTTCCTCAATTCTCCCTCACTGCCCACATCCCTCTTACCAATCCCAGCCACAGCAGCAGTAGCCAATTCCATTGTTTTCCAGACCAAGTCACCATGAACCCTGCAGATCCCTGTGACAGCATCAGACCTAGAATTTCATTCTGCATCTCCCCCAAGCAGCAGCTAGAATGAGACTTCTAAATAAATCTGAGCATCCTGCTTAAAATCACCCATCATCCTAGGAACAAAGTCCAAATTTTTTAGGGTACCTTTTTTATATAATCTCCTGTGGGTTCCTCATAGCACCCAATCTATCTCTGAATCCACAGAGTCTGTGGCTATGGGAAATGCAAGATAAATAAATAGGTACATAAGTGGATGAAAATTTCTTGTCTACTCTTGCAATAGTGGTCAGAACCAAAAGGAAAAATAAATAAATAAATAAGAGCAAGGCAGAGTCACACTCCTTTCCAAAAGAAGGAGCAATGGGTCGGTACCAAGGTAGTCTGCAGAACCAGTAAATGGAGCAAATTTGGGAAATTCAAAGTGGCCATCAAATAAATACTTGGTTTTCCAAATATATTTTTAAGGCGTTTATGAATTTGCTCATAGTATAGGAAGACGTTTTTGGTTTTGTGCATCTTCTGTTTCTAACATTTTCATATTCATATAAACATAAAATATTCTGGATGGTGTGTCAATATCCTGTTTCTGAGCTTGCTTCTTTTTAATTAAATTAAATTAAATTTTTAATTGATTTTCCTCATCTCCCTAAGTGAGACTTCTCCAGTTTTCTCTTGAACATTTATTGTTGCTTTCAAGCATATATACAGAAAAGCTTTAACAGTTGCACGATGAGAGCTTTGATACCACCTAGGTTCAGGAGTTATTAGCATCTTGTCATACTTATTTTAGCTTTCTCTCCGTATACATACATGCGTGAATGTATTCATATTTTTGTTGAAACTAATTTACTGTTGATACTGTGGTATTTACTACTGTTTCTGCCCTCATCTTCTAAAAATAAAAGCATCAATCTACATTAAGTCAGTTTCATTATTTCTTCCAGAAAATTAATAACAATTCCCTATACCATCTAATAACTGGCCCATATTCAAATTATATTTTATAGGTTTGTTTTCAAACCATGAGAGGTCACAGGTTATACATCACTGCTGTGTCTCTTGTTCTTTCTACTCCACAGAGATCTTTCTAACAAAAATTTGGGGGGGGCAGTATATGCACTGGTGTGTGCTGTGCAGGTCTGCACATCTGTGAGTGCACAGAGGCCCAAGAAGGATGTGGGATGCCCCCGCTCTATCACATTCTGCTTTATTCTCTTGAGACAAGGTCTCCCACTGAACCTGGAGCTAGGCTGGCAGCCAACAATTCTCCCATCTCTGCCCCTCCCCTAAGAAACTGGGTTACAGGCACACACACATCTATGCATAACTTTTTCCCATGAATACAGGTATTTGAACTGAGGTCTTCATGTTTGCACAGCAAACACTCTTATCCACTAAGCCTTCTCTCCAGCCCCCACAGGAACCCCCCAATTTTTTCTTCATCGAATGCCTTTTAAAGGAGTCAAAGTCAAAGTGCCTTCTAATATATTAGCATTTTGGATGTCTTGTGGTTTCTTTATGATGTCATTTAGCTTTTTCCTTGATTACTGGGCTTTTCTCTGATCCAAAAGTTAAGACCAGAAGGGTGATTAGATTCAACTTATATATGTCTGTTTTGCAAAAGTACTTTAATGATGATGAGTAACCATACTCTCAGAAAGTACACCATGGTTAGTCATGCTAAATCTGATCTCTATTATAAAGCTGAGATTTCTCTTTAAGATGAACAATTAATTTCATCCTGTGTCTAACAGAGCTAGCACCAATGTAGCCTCCTGTGTGCCAAGCATAGGGCAGAACTTCTAATCTTTGGATCAATCCTAGGAGAAAGAGAATAATTCTGTCCATTTAAAGATAAAGAAATTGGATCCAATAGATTTAGGTACTTTGTCCAGGAAGGAAATTCGTTTCCCAGCTACACATCCTTTCCACAGTGGTACAGGAACAGGGACAGATGAGGAACCATGCTTTCTGGTTCCTAATCTGTTTCTTTGGTTTATCCAAGAACAACCACAGTCAGAAAAGTGACACTAATGCTCCCCCACAAAAACAAATGAACAAACAAAACCTACACCTGCACGTATCCTCTGACCTCCACATGTAGGCCATCTACCTGCATGCCTGTACATTGAAAAAAAAAAGTTTAGTCCTTACATCACATGATTTGCTTTTCCTGTAACATTTAATCACATTACATGTTCTTCTCTTTTCCTCTTCTTCCTCCTCCTCCTCCATCCCTCCCTCCCTCACCCCCACACCCTGCATTTCCTGAATCTATACTCCCCTGATCTTTGTCTCACTTCTCTGACCACTCCTTTGGCAGGATTCTCTTCATTTGCCATAGAGCAGATGCTGATGTCCCCTGGGGTCACATCTTTGTCCATCATTGTAGTTGGCGTGCTCTTTGTGAATGACCTCATCTCCCCATGTGGTTTCAACCATTGCTTATGTCTAGATGAGTCCCAGTTTGACCTTGGGGATACAAATCCTCACAGTTACCCTATGGGCAGCAGACGTGTGTGCATGACTTCCTACGGTACATCTCCACTGTGTATCCCCAAAGAAGATTCCCTCTCTCTATCCCCAGCCTGTCCCTCCTTCTTTATTCCCCATTCATTTGAATGGACCAACTCTCTCCACTTCCCCAAGGGAGAAGTGTGGGATTCAGCTTTGTCTCCTCCACTCTCTGCTCACTTGGCACCTGTGAATCACAAGTCCTTGAGACTCTTATTTAACAACTCTTTTGTCCTTCTCTTTTTGCCTCTAGCCCCACTGTTCTATTTGGGGCCTACATTTCTGCAAGTTTCTTAACTGGCGTCTCTGTTCTAATCTGTATTTCTTTCATCCCTAATAACCAGTTTTCTATAGCCAAGTGATTTGTATAAACCACAAATATGATATTAGTTCTCTACTTAAGACAATAATATCAACTCCTATTGCCTTTGCATGAGTGTGAATTATTTTGCATAGCTTGACAGGTCCTTGTGGCTTGCCTCCTGTTTCCCTCCCAGTGTTTCTTCCTGGCCTCCTTTAGTCATCTGCTTGGGTACGGGAGTGCTTGTTTTCTGCCATGCTTCTGCTTCTCTGTCACTGAAGTAGCTCACATATATCCTTCAAGATTAAGTTCAGGGATGTGAGAGGAACCTGGCTGCTGTGTCTATCGCCCCATTGACCACCAGATTGATTGGCCAGATTCAGCCAATCTAACTGACTAGTTGAGTGTCTCCTTCCTCCTTCAGTGTTCAGTACATACCCCTCCTGACGCTGTGCACTAGGTTGAGGAGGATGACCTTTCCAATAGACAAGAACCACACTCAGTTGAAGGCGATGACCTTCCCTGACAGAGGAAGACCAGTCTTCCATCAGGGTATATGATTAGCTATGCTCCTCTGATAGAACCTCCAAACAAGTTCTCAAGATTAACTTCAAATGTCACCATAACCACAAAGCTTAACAAGGAATATATTTGGGGCATTGTTTCGTTTATAGATTTGCATTTTCAAGTTAATTAACCATGCCTGTCTTTAGCAATGGTTGATCTACTTTAAAATGCTGTATACTTGTGTTATACATGTTTGTCTATTATATATAAAAGAATTTTGAATCTCCTAATTAGTATTTTACTTCTTAATGAAATTGAAGTCAAGCCCGTAAACCAAGAGACCTAGACTACATACATGGAAAGCTAAATTCTGCTCCTATTTCTTAACCATTTTTCCAGGCAAAATTATGGCATACCATTGTGTAAGATATTTACTTTGTATAAGCACAAAGGAACCTGTGATGATCAATGTTAACTGTCACCTTCACAGAATCTAGAACCACAAGGGAGATGGGCCTCTGGCATGCCTGTGGAAGATTATCTTGATTATGTGAATTGTTGCTAGTTATGTTAACTGTGGGCAGGACCATTCCCTGGTAAAGGGATCATGAACAGTATAATATGAAGAAAGCAAGCTGAGCACTGCCATGCATTCATCCCTCTGCTCCCTGATTGTGGGTGCAATGCAATCATCTGCTTCAAGCCCCTGCTGCCTTGACTTCCTCACGCCATGATGGACTGATCTTGACCTGTGATCTAAAATAAACCCTTTCTCCCTTATGTTGTTTTTGTCAGTGTATTTAATCACACCAACAGGAAAAGAAACTAAGGCAGGACCCATGAAGAAACCCCTTTCCCAGGTCCTGGAAATACAAATGGTTGTCTGGATCTAGAAGGCCACAGTGTGGTCCCCGTGTTCCAGCTGGAGGTGTGGCTCAGCAGCAAGGCGCTGCCCAGCCACATTCGATAGACTGTGGTGCAGCTGTTTAGTTTGAACCCTTGTTGTCATTTCTCTAGGAAACTGGATCTTAATTACTTGCTAGCCACCCCCATCAGGTAACAATCCTATGTCCAGAAAGAGGAGGTTGTATGTAGTAAGGGGACAACCAAAAAAGCAACCTGTCAAACTGATTCAAAATTTTGTATATTGTCAGACATTCTAAAAATTTATGTGCTGATAGAGTAGTGATCAGTCACCTAGCTGAAGGATTTATTCTTAAACTCTTTTTAGGAAAGAATTATTTAAAAAATAAAAAGAAACTGATCAGAAACTCTCTACTTAGATGCCCTAGGTTCAGAGGAAGGGAAATTTCAGTTAAAATTGTTGCCTCTTACATTGTTTGGTTTTGCTGGGACATATTCTGACTATTGATCACCTATTTATTAGTTACTAATTTTATTGTGTGAGTCCTCAACAAACAACTGGTTTCTTTTTAGCTCTCTCTCTTCTTTCTCTCTCTCTCTCTTAAAAATGTTGGGATTAATTAACTGAAGAATTATAGGATTCTCTTGTCTGTAATAGTTCCAAGTTATTTGAAAATAAAACAAAACAAACAAACAAACAAAAAACTCAAAGCAAAGTGACCCAAACCAAAGATTCTGGAAGACACAGTGTTCCCAAGGTCAAAGATGACATTTAGGAACAGTCAGGGACAATGCTTCCAGAGTTTGTGCTCAAGCTGAGTAGGGTTGTCTGTTCACAGACTGAGGGGTTGTGGGGAGCATGTTTTCATGGTAGATGGAATGAATGTGTCTCCTCTGTGGATAGAATAACCTACTGCTCCTTTGAATCTGTGTTCCAGGTAAGCCTTTGAATAATTCGTTTAGGAAAACATAGCTATGTTTATGTTAAACCTTCCTACAAGAACACAGTATAATATCCTCTTGCCAAATTACAGTGTCCAAGGAAAGAGAAATCAACTTATGGTAATATCTAAAAGACTGCACTCTGAGAAAATAACAGAAACTATGAGACAAAAGAGAACATCAAGAAAGTGATGAATGGTTTTTCCAGTTCATTGGATCACTTATGCCAAGCTCAGTCCCTGATTCTGTATGTAGCGTGAAGAGACAGTGTGCAAAGTAGAAAGGGTATGGATTTCCCGAGACATTGGAGGTAAGTTGGAATTGGTTAACACAATAGCAATTCCTAACTCTGTATACAGACAATCCAGGTCTTTTTCCTGGCCATATAGCTGAATCACATTTTCTACACACTTAAAATTAGCTGTGACCAATGAAATAAGAATTCAAGTCAGGTGAGTCATTTCTGAATGGCAGATCTAAGAGACATACATGTTCTTTCCTTTTACCATGTGACATCCAGTACTCCAGAGTTAGCTGCTGTGTCAGCCTGGGCAGAGTGGGGACCATGGTGATGGAAAAGAAGCCTCCCAGTGGATACTCATTCCCATAGTCATGTAGAGTGACAGGGTGCTAGATGCTGAACTTTTACTATTTGATGTCCCTAAGATCTGAGTGTTGCTTACTATTGCCACATGATCTGGGCTGTCCTGATGGATGCAAGCTCTTATTTTTGATAACCGAACATAATTCTCATTCCTTTGAATGTCATGATTCTCATTTCAGAAATGGAGATAACTATAAAAATAGCAACTGTCATCTGAGGATCTAAAATTAGCACCTAAACAATAAATCTTCTTAAGAATGGCAATTCTTAGCCTTGACAGATCTCTATTACTAAAATTAGAGGACTCTCTCTTCCTAGATGGACTTTAGAATGTATTTCCTTTGTGAGGTCTGGCTTTGCATTAAGCAGAGTAGTCCCATGGCTAACAAAACTCTCCAATAAACTTTATCATCAGATTTTCAGTAAGAAGCAGAATCTGGGCTGGCAAGATGACTCCATGAGTAAAGGCACATATGCTGAATGATCCTGGAGACCTTCATGGGACCCTCATAAAGAAGGAAGAAGAGAACGTATTTCACAAAGCTGTCCTGTGACCTCCAGATGCACACCATGCATGCATTGCATGCATGCCCCCCATATACCCCTTATCTCTCTCTCTCTCACACACACACACACACACACACACACATATACACACAAACACTAATAATTTTTTAAAGAAGTAGAATCTACTTACACATTAGCTAATAAAATTAGAGATAAAACTCAGTAAGTTTATATTTGAAAGAGGCCGGTTTTAGGATTTGCATTCCTTTGACCACCTGACCAAGAGTTGACAGTAGGAATATTCTACCAGATCACTTTCCCATTTCCCAAACCAGAGGGGACATCCCTTTTCCTGGCAGGGTTACATGACCTAGGTTATAACCCAGCAGCTTGAGTCTACCATATTGCACAAGCAATTGTCTCTATTCAATGTACCACACTCGTACTTTACTTTCATGTGTAAATGTCTGTGAGCCACAGCAGACTGCAATTTTCCAGCCCACATTCCTTCCCTATAGGCAATTTCTAAAAAGTTCCCTTCTATATGATTGCCAGGTCAAACTTCAAGCATTTTCTGTGAATGGGGACCTTTCTGTATCCCAATATTCCTGTACCCATGAAAATGGGTACCCATGAAAATCATTTTTAGTCTTTAAATACAAAACAGATCCCTTTAAAATGTTCATCTATTGAGTTAAGTTCCATCTTCTAAAATAAAACAAAACAGGCCCGGCCTTTCTTCTGTGAAAACTTATATTACCTTCATGTTAATCCTTAATCTTTAGCTCTCTTTTGGACTCTGATTTCTGGATTCCTTAGTCCTGGTCAGACTTTTAGCTTTCATTTTCTTTCTTAAAATACTATATATAGACCTACTTTTTCGGGTAAAATGTAATTTGTTCACAATCCCCAGATTGTGATAATGGTAAGTTCTTCTGTGCCTACCAAGATTTCTGGTTCACTACGGGGGCTCAGTAAACATTGCTGGAGAAGTAAACAAATGTCAACCATACTGCCTGGCATAATCTCTATTGGCTCATCTGAGACCACATGTTTATCATGACCACAGGCCTCTCCTGTCCCACCAGTTCTCCTGCCACTTCCTCTCCTGTATGTGGCCACAGGAAAGCATCTGTCTGCTCCCTGCGTCTTATCAGAGCAGGAAGCTCAGAATGTGAGGCTACCCTCACCACAAGGGTGTCCTCCTGAGTGCTCCAGGCAGCTTCTTTAACTGGCTTTATCCATGCTGCAGGACCCCAGGAACTATCTCAGGACATCTCATCTCCATGGTGGAAGGTGGGAGTCTTTCCCTTACCCCAGAAGGTCTGTGAAGTCTGCTGCCTATCTCCTCCAGACTCCTCTCTCTCTCACACACACACACACACACACACACACACACATATAATCTTTTCATGATACCATTAGGGATAACAGAAAATATTATTCCCAGTTCCTAAACCACATCCTGAAATTTATACACACATGCACACACACACACACACACACACACACACACACACACACACACACATCTTCACTGTATACCAGCTCTCCCATCACACTGCTAACTTCTGGCTCCTTGGGGAGGTTGAGTTTCTTTCTGCCTCAAGGTTTCTACACATGCCGTTTCCTCTCTGTGAAAGATTCCCTCTCTCCCTTCCATTCCTCTTCATTTGGTGATCTTCCAACCCATCTGCACTCAAGCATCATGACCTCAGCAACATCATTCTCACTCCAGACTAGGACTGGGTGCTGTTTCATTTTCCTAGGAATCACACACTTTTCTTTCAGAGAATCAGTCGTAATTGGTAACTATGCAATGATTTATGTTCATTTCTCAGTTCCATGAGGTCAAGACTGTTGTTTATTTTGATCATTGCAGGGTCCTCAGTGTCTAAAAGGGCAGTAGATGCATAGTAAGCATTCAAGCACTATGTCTTGAAAGAATGCATTAGCATTTTTCTCCTTCACCAACTTCACAGGCTCCATGAGGACCAGGGAGTGTTTTGGTTTTTTGCATTTGTTTGTTTGTTTGTTTGCAGACCATTGGGTCCCCATTGGATGTACACAGAATCTAACACAAAACAGGTAATCAACAAAAATCGAATAAATGAAGACGAGAAGCAAGATAAGGAGACGGAAGTACAGGGGAAGGCAGAACTAGTGACAGTTCCCCTTTGCTCTCTGAAGCCCCTCAGCTTAGGCAGAAAATTACATGGTCCCCATAGCTACAATAATGTTTCAAAGGTTTCCTTCAGGCTAAAGATTAGGAATTTCAGAGAGACTAGAATTTAGAAATTTGAGTTATCCTGCAGAGAAGTCATAGGTAGTCAGAAAACTAGACAATCCCATGTCTGATGGTCCTTAAGTAATCAGATATGGAGGTGGGGGTGGGGACTTCTAGGTGAAATTGGTTTCTTGGTTATATTAATGGAAAATATTTCCAAAACATTACCCTATCCAATAGCACATACACTCCTTTACCAACACATCTCAGTTTTTTTGCATATGCACACATATATATATATTCATATTATATGTATGCTGATATATGTGAGTAGGTATGGATATTGTCACTTGACCCAGTGTTCATAATCCACAAGTATAAATGTACACATATTCACACATTTTTAGCAATGTGTGTAATGGATTCTTTTCTATATGAGAGCATCCATTCCTCCATTCACTCATTCATAGATTCAGAGCACGTAGGAATCAGGCTTTTTTCTCATTGCTTTAGATATAACGGTGAACAAACCATACAATATTATATTCAACAGGAACAATAAAAAATTATTTCTTTGAAAGTGATAAGTAGGAGAATAAAATAAGAAAGGTTTGAAATATGAGCTACAGTGTGGGAATTGCAAATTTCTATGAGTGATATACTGGTTATGTAGATTTTATTAAGAAGCTGACATTTGAACCGAGACTTAAAGGAAGTAGTTTATGTGAGATCTACTGGGAAGGGTGTTCTATTTCAGAGAACAACCAGTGCAAAGACACTGCACTGGGAATGTATCTACCAGTTATAGAGTAGCCAGGAATAGCTTGGAATATAATAGTGGTGCAAAAAGCATTAGCACAATAGAGAATATAGACATAAGGGATTGGGACCAAGTCCTGTAATACATGTGGACGTTATACGCAGATACTGTGCATGAATGTATCATATACATACCTAGATATGTTTTATTTTTAAGTGCATTTTTAGAGCTACATGTATTTCTTTGTCTAAATATATTATAAACATCTGGTAAAATATAAGTAGTATATAATATTAGTAGAACAGGTTTATTCAGTTGTGTCTACATGTCGTACATGCATGTGTCTATATATATCCATGTATTTATTGTAAAAATGAATGCACATATAGCTTTATGGACTATATATGTAGCATTCCATATGCATGTGTATATTTACCTATTACACCAATATACATGCCTACATCTGGCAGACATACATATCTAATTAGCTATGCATAACTTCAGGTGATTGGCCTGGATCCAGTTGCTCACTCATTTCCCGCAAGAGTTAGAAATGCCATCTTGTCCTCTGTGACATACATAAAAGAATTTAGGAGATCCTAGCAGACAGTTTGAGAGAGTGGGTTCCAGCCTCCATCAATGTAGCAGCTCTGATCTCAGTAGACTGCCAGAGAGTGCCAAGTCCTGGTCTCCCTCTGGCCTCCCTCTGGCAGAGGGCCTGAGAACACAAGGGACTGCCTGAGAGCCCCCAACACTGCCTCCACATAGTGGTGAGCTTCCCTTAATTGTGCCTTACCCATCTCCCTACCTGGGAGTTCATGAGACCCCTCCCAAGGCCCCAAGGCAGATCTGACTTTGGTAGGCTAAGGCTGAGATCCTAGCAGACAGCATGAGAGGGTGGGTTCCAACCTCCATCGGTGTAGTGACTCTGATCTCAGGAGACCTGCCAGAGGGTTCTGAGTTATGGCCTCCCTCTGGCAGAGAGCCTGAGAATGCAGGGGGCTGCTGAGAGCCCCAGATCTTGCTTCCACGTGGTAGTGAGCTTCCCCTAATTGTTCCATACCCATCCACCTAACTAGGATTTTGTGAGGCCCCACTCAAGGCCACAAGGCAGATACAGCTTTGGGAGGCTAAGGCTGAGATCCTAACAGACAACATAAGAGAGTGGGTTTCAACCTCCATTGGTGGAGCAGCTCTGATCTCAGCAGGCCGCCAGAGATTGCCAAGTTCTGACCTCCCTTTGGCCTCCCTCTGGCATAGGGGCTGAGAACACAGGGGACTGCTTGAGAGTGCGGATCCTGCCTCCAGGTGGTGAAGGAAGCCTGAGTGTAGTTGAGTGGAACCTGTTGGGCTTCTGTGGGTGCTCCTGAATAGCTGATCTGAAGCCATCAGTTCCCTCCAAAATAAAACTTGAGAGAAACTGAAACCTGTGCCAACCAGCTTTATATAATCAATAAGGAAAGGACCTAGGCTCCTCAATAATGCAAACAGAAGCATACTTCAACTTAATTCTCATATCAGAATCATAAACAACAAAAGAAATTCACTTGCCAAAATCACAACGAAAGAATGACAAAATGGTAAGCCCAAAACACTATGTCCCCACCAAAGCCCACCAATCCTGTGGAAGAGTTCTACAAGGAGAACCCCCTAGACATAACCCAGGACACAGAATTTAAAAGAACAATCATAAACATGACCAAGGAATTCAATGAATTTAAAGAACACATGAAGAAACAAATCAAAGAACTAAATGAAGATAGGGATAAACTTCTGAATGAATTTACAAACAAGATAGAAACATTGAAATGAAGGAAGAAATGCAGGCATCAATGAAGAAGGGAGTGCAAAACTCAACAAGCCAACTTGAAACAACAGGGGCATCCTCACTGCTGGAATGAATGAAATGGAAAACAGAATATCAACACTGGTGGATAAAGTTGAAGAATTGGACCACTCAAGCAAAGATTATGTAAAATTTTAAAAAACACAAGAATGGAATATGCAAGAGATGTGGGACACCATGAAAAGACCAAATCTACAGGATGGAGAAGAATTTCAGGTTAGTGGTGTTGACCAGATCTTCAACAGGATTGTAGAAGAGAATTTTCTGAAATTAAGGAAAGACATCCCCATACAAATACAGGAAGCACATAGAACCTCAAATAGACAGGATCAGAAGAAACTCCCCATGATATATCGTAATGAAAACACTAAATGTACAGAACAAAGAGAGAATACTGAAAGCAGCAAAAGAAAAACAAGTCACATACAAAGGAAAGCCCATCACAATTACAGCTGACTTATCAGTGCAAACTATGAAACCCAGAAGAGCCTGGACCAAGGTATTTCCAGTTCTACATGACAATGGATGCCAGCCCAGGATACTTTATCCAGTGAAAATGTCTATTATAGTTGAGGGGGGAAGAAAAATCTTCCATGACATGAGTAGCCTGAAAGAACACATGTCCACAAAATCAGGCCTTCAAAACATATTTGAAATAGTACAAAAAGCAGAGAGAGGAACAACTATATCCCTGGGGCAATGAAAGAAAATAAATAAAGGTATAATTGAGGAAACATAAAATTAGACAGAGAACACAAACAGCAATAAAAATGATGGCAACAAATATACATCTTTCAATAATAACCTTAAATATCAATGAACTGAACTCCCCAGTCAAAAGACACAGACTAAGTGAATAGATTAAGAAACAAAATCCATCTCTTTGGTGTCTTCAAGAAACCCATCTCACCTTCAAGGATAGGCACTACCTTAAGGTAAAAGGATGAAAAAGAATATTCCAAGCAAATGGCACTAAGAAACAAGCAGGGGTTGCAATTCTAATATCTGACAAAATAGATTTCAAAGTAAAACTAATCAGAAGAGATAAGGAGGATCACTTCATTGTGATCAAAGGAACAGTTAACCAAGAAGATATTACAATCCTTAATATATATGCACCAAACCCTGGTGCACTGAAATTCATGAAAACAACACTACAGGGCATTAAGACACAGATTAACCCCAACTCATTAATATTGGGGGACTTTAATACCCCACTGTCTCCATTAGACAGGTCAACTGGACAAAAGATAAACAGAGAGATGTCTGAATTAAATGATACCATACATCAAATGGACCTAACAGACATCTTTTGATTATTCCACCCAATCACCAAAGAATACACTTCCTACTCAGCACCCCATGTAACTTTTTCAAAAACTGATCATATACTGGGCCACAAAACAAACCCAACAAATACAAAAAAATGAAATAATTCCATGCATTCTATCGGACCACAGTGCAATAAAGCTCAAAATCAACACTGGACAAAGCCCTAGTCACTACATGAGCTCATGGTGATTGAACAACACACTCCTAAACAATGAGTGTGTCAAAGGAGAAATTAAGAAAGAAATAAAAGAATTCCTGGAATTCAACGAAAACACAACCCAACCTCTGGGACACTTTAAAAGCTGTCCTAAGATGAAAGTTTATAGTTCTAAGTGCCTACATTAAAAAATTAGAAAAAGCCCCCCCAAATGACCTAACACTGTACCTCAAGACACTGGAAAGGCAAGAACAAATGAAATCTAAACCCAGCAGAACAGCAGAAATAACAAAAATCAGAGCAGAAATTAATGAAATAGAAACAAAGAAAACAATACAAAGAATCAATAAATCTAAGAGCTGGTTCATTGAAAAGCTAAGCAAGATAGACAGACCCTTAGCCCAGTTAACTAAAAGAAAGAAAGAACAAATCTAAATTAACAAAATCAGAGATGAAAGGGGAAATATCACAACAGACACACAAAAGATCCAGACCATTATAAGGGAATATTTTAAAAACATACAATACTAAATTGGAAAATCTAAAAGAAATAGATGGATATCTAAAATCATAGGAACTACTAAAGTTAAACCAAGAAGAGATCAACAGTTTAAACAGACCCATAACATATAAGGAAATTGAAACAGTAATACAAAGCCTCCCAGCTAAAAAAAAAGCCCAGGCCCAGATGGATTTACAGCAGAATTCTACTACACATTTAAAGAAGACCTCCAACCAATATTACTTGTTCATTATCATTATTCAAAATAATAGAAGCAGAGGGAAAACTCCCAATTTTCTTCTATGAAGCCAGTACCAAACCAGATAAAGACGCAACAAAGAGAGAAAACATCTACATATCCCAAATGAATGTAGATGCAAAAAGTCTCAACAAAATACTTGCAAACCACATACAGATACACATCAAAAAGATCATCTGCCATGACCAAGTTGCATTTATTCCAGAGATACAGGGATAGTTCAACATATGTAAATCAATAAACACAATTAAAACTTATAAATGGACTTAAAAAAATCACACGATCATCTCAATGGATGTGGAAAAAGCCTTTGACAAAATTCAACATGCATTTATGTTCAAATTCCTAGAAGGAATTGGACTGGAGGGAACATATTTCAACATAATTAAAGCCAAATATAACAAGGCAACAGCCAACACCATTCTAAATGGAGAAAAATTAGTACTTGAAACTATGGCTAGAGCAATAAGACAGGTGAAGGGAATTAAAGGAGTACTAATTGGAAAAGAATAGGTCAAACTATCACTTTTTGCAGATGATATGATACTATATCTAAGAGATCCCAAAGGTTCCACCAGAAAACTCCTAGAACTGATCTACACTTTCAGTATAGTAGCAGGTTATAAAATCAATAATACAAAAATCAATAGCCTTTCTATATACCAATAAGAAAAAATTGGAGAAAAATACAGGGAAAGCTCCCATTTGCAATTGCTGCAAAAAAAATTAAATATCTTGGAATAAATCTGACAAAAGACACCAAAGATCTCTACAATGAAAATTTTAAATCCTTGAAGAAAGAGATTGAGGAAGGTACCAGGAGATGGAAGGACCTCCCATGCTCATGGATTGGAAGAATTAATATTGTGAAAATGACCATCCTACCAAAAGCAATATATAGATTCAATGCAATCCCAATCAAAATCCCCATTACATACTTCACAGAATTAGGAAAAAAAATCCTTAAATTCACATGGAAGCACAAAAGACCCTGATAACCAAAGCAACCCTTAGCACAAAGAGCAACACTGGGGGAGGGAGGGTTTACTATACCAGATCTCAAAGTGTACTACAGAGCTATAGTCATAAAAACAGCATGATACTGGCACAAAAATAGACACATAGATCAATGGAACATCACTGAAGATACAAACCCGAGTACACACAATTTCAGTCACCTGATATTTGACAAAGGTACCAACAGCACACAATGGAGGAAAGACAGCATCAAAAAATAGTGCTGGAAAAACTGGATCTCCATCTGCAGAAGAATTTAAAATGGATCCTTAACTTTCACTTTGCACAAATGTCAGCTCCAAATGGATCAAAGACCTCAATGTGAAACTGGAAACCCTGAAACTATTAGAAGAAAACATTGGTAGTAACTTACAAGATATAGGTGTAGGAAAGGATTTTCTAAATCAGACAGAAGTTGCTCAGGAATTAAAGTCAGCAATCAACAAGTGGCACCTCATTAAACTAAAAAGCGTCTGTACAACAAAAGAAACAACCAAAAAAGAGAAGAGAAAACCCACAGAATGGGAAAAAAATCTTCATCAGTGACACATTTGACAGAGGTTTAGCATCCAGAATACATAAAGAACTCAGAAAACAAAGAATCAAGAAAGGAAGTAACCCAATTAAAAGACGGGCTAAGGAGCTGAACAGAGAGTTCGCAAAAGAAGAAATAAAGATGGCTAAGAAGCATCTTAAAAGGTGTTCAACATCATTAGTAATTAGGGAAATGCGAATGAAAACAACTTTAAGATTTCACCTCACCCCAGTCAGACTGGCTAAGACCAAGAGAACAAATGACACCAAATGCTAGTGAGGATGTAGAGAAAGGGGAATGCTCATTCACTGCTGGTGGGATTGTAAACTCATGCAAGCTCTATGGAAGACAGTGTGGAGAACTCTTAAAAAACTAAAAATAAACCTACCATATGACCTGGTTATACCACTCCTTGGCATATAACCAAAGGACTCATCCTATTGTAGAGACACCTGTACAACCATGTTTGTTGCTGCTCTTTTCACAGTAGCTAATAGATGAAAGCAACCTAAGTGTCCTTCAACTGACGAGTGGTTAACAAAAATGTGGTATATTTACAGTGGTATATTTACACAATGGAGTTCTATTCAACAGTAAAGAAAGATGAAACCGTGAAATTTGCAGGTAAATGGATGCATCTGGAAACTGTTATACTAAGTGAAGTAACACAGACTCAGAAAAACAAATGATATATGTTCTCCCTCATATGTGGATCTTAGCACCAAATCCTTTTAAATTCCAGGTCCTTTTAATAAGATGATGCTATACAGCAGTCCCTTCTTAATGAAATAACTACCGTCATCATGACTTCAGCTGAGCCTAATCACTAAACATTGTCACAATTTAGCTTGCTGACAGTTGTGCTCATTCATTAAAGGGGGGACAAGCAGGGCCATTGGACCCTCACCGGATTATACAGCCACTTTTCCCAGCCAACTGTATATAATTTGGCCCTAATTACACATGGTCTCCTGGATTTGGGGAGGGCTAAAGTATACAATCTGGGGAAGGCTAGGAAGAGAAAGCATGACCCAGGATAGGTAAAGGCTTTCCAGTGTGTATACCCTCAGGTCATACATACACCTCAGCAACCTCTCTACTATCTTGAAGCCTTTGAGAGGGAACTGATACTGATCTAATCTAACAGCTATCAAAATACCTGAAAGCAAATCCTGAATCCATCACTTTAGAGTCCAGCCTTAGAAGACAAAAGAATAATGAGGAGGAACCCAATAGAGGGATGCTTTTGGAAGTCCTTGTCCAGAAATTCCAATGGACTGTCATATGAACATTTGAGAAATACCTTGTTCTGACTTTTTTCTAGTTCCCTGTCCAGAACTTGCAATGCTAATGACTCTTGCCTTTTCAACTCCTTCACATCTCCTATTCATGATTCAAGAACTTTCTTTCCCCCTTACAGATAAGAGTTATGCAATTTGGGAGTCTTTTAGATAGACCCACTGAAGGAGTACTCCACTTGCTTCACCCTGAGTCCCTTTGCAGCACGGAAGAAGCCAGAGTGGTCTGTGTCCCAATTCCCTATTGACAATTTGGGTAACCTCTTCAGAGGATGGTGTGATAAGAATAGAATGTAGGAACTGGCTAGGCAGTTACTGTAAAAAGTTAAAAGATCCCTAAGAAAAGTAGCCAGTTTCTTAGCAAAAAGTCAAAATGTCCTTGGGTCTCTTAGCAAGGCCAAAAATGTCAAAAGTATTTGGGAGCTCTTATCTAATCCCTAAAAGATTTTAGGGTTACCTCTTCAGAGGGGGGAATGTTAGAGTATCCAAAATCCCCATAAAAATAAATAAATCAAAGAAGAAAGAGTACATGAAGCTATCAGAAAAAAAATGATGGGGAGACATGGGAGGAGTTGGAAGGGAGGGAGTGGGCATGGATTTGATCAGAACACCTTATATGCATCTATGAAATTCCCAATAAATTATTTATTTTATAAAAGAATTTCTTTTCTTCCCTTTATGTTTATTTTTCTTTATCTTGTTGCAGTCAAATATATTGCCGATCCATTTTGATTTTAATTTGAGATTTTATTCATACAAAGCTTGGTGTATAGGATGAGACATGAGGTATGTTTTTCTTTCTTTTTCATTTCCCATACTTGCCAAAGTTGTAAACCCAAGACCAAGTTAATTAAAGTCAGTTGAAAATGTATTTTTTATTAAACTTTTCTATTGATTCCCCCCCATACAAATAGGACAGATTTAGTTCTCAAAATCAAAAACACTGTAGAGCAAAGAAAAAAGAACAATCACACTCCCAAAATGAGTTGCCGACTCTAGCACAGGATTTGGACAGTAGTTAGGACTTCAGAGGTGGCTGAACTGGAAGGATGATAGGAATCTGGGTCAGCTAAGGATAGACAGACCTAGCTGAGTGCCAGCTACTACAGTCTGTGAGGCCAGACTCCAGGTTATAAAAACTATGTTGGTTTTTGCACATTGCACATGTAAAGGACTGGCTATTGCAACAGTCTCCCAGTTTTTCTCCATGTTTTTAGTCCATTTTCTCTAATCATTCTGTATCTGTATCATACCATGGGTCACACTCCTAAAGAAAATTGACTGTCCCTCTCCCAAATGCTATCAATTGCCAATAGCGCCTCAGCTAGGGATTGGACAGCATGTCTACCTTCCCTCTCCATGTTGGAATTTTATCTGTATGAAGCTTGTACAGTCTTGTGTGCCATTGCAACTGCTGTAAGTTCATATGTGCAACTGCTTTCTTGTGTCTAGTAAACACTGCCACCTCTGGCTTCTACAATCTTTCTTCCTCCTCTTCCACAACATTCTCTAAGCCTTAGGGGAAGGGGATGTCCCATATAGATGTTTCATTTAGGTCTGATCACTCTGTAGTTTCTTATTCTCTGCACACTGACCAGTTGTGGGTCTCTATGTTAATTGAAGTCTACTGCAAAAAGAAGTTTCTTTGATAAGGGCTGAGAGATGACTAACCTATGAATATAACAATAACAAACATATTAGGAACTGGTTTAATACTATGTTCATTTGGTACAATAGTAGAAGTAGGTTCTCCCCTAGGGCCCATGACCTGTCTAGCTACCAAGAGGTCCTGATAACTGTGTTAAGTACAGTTTTCTTTGTCTTGTGGAGTGGGCCTTAAATCCAATCAGAAAGTGGTTACTCCCATGACATTCATGCCACTATTGTACCAATAGGCATATTTTGCCAAACCGGTTGTTATTGTGGATCACAAGGTTGACAACTGAGTAAACTGATGACTACTTTTCTCCTCCAGTAGCATGCATAACACTTTCCAGCACTATGAAAGCTGACAAGTAGGAATGAAACTTCCAGATCAGTACCAGACTGATTTCTCCATGTTCTTTAAGTCAAATATATGGTGTCTTCAGCAGTAAGGATCTTACCATCAAGTTCTGAAAGGTGACAAAGAGCACTGGCAATAGCCTATAATGTTTGGGGGTCTATGGGACCTCGCTGACCAACAATTCCAAAAGTAACCCATTTGGAATTTGGGCTTTTTATTTGTCAGCCTGTGGTATCTAATAGGGGAATTGCTACCCTGTTATAAAGTAACTTTATTTTGACTCCATTTTTAGTGTGTGTATGAGCCTAATCATATCATTTGTAGATTCAGCTTCTTTGGTGGTTTCCTCTAACCAAGGGTCAACAAGTAACAGCCCACAGGGAAAATCCACACTACCTCCCATTTTTGTAAATAAAGTTGTATTGGAACACAGTCGTGCTCATTTGTTCATGTATTTTATTACTTAAGGATACTTTTCCACCATGACAACAGAGTTGAGAAGTTGTGACAGGGACCATATGAGTTGTGAAGCCTAAAATATTTACTGTCTAGCTTTCTCTAGGGTGTGTCAACCCCCTTTCTTACCCAGTGAATAAGAATCATGGTCTCTGTCTAGCATTTAAGTCTTTCAAGGCAGTGATGGTAAGTTGGCTTCTTGCTTTAATTTCTGTACCTCTTCTTAACATCACCCATATTGTAGTTTCATGTTCTCCAAATGCCCATTAATAGGATTAGACTGACCTACGTCCACTTACCCTTCTTCTAGAAATAGCACTACACTTTAACTTTGGGAAACTGGTCCTCTTCACCCTGTCTTTATGCTTCTAGTGAGAGCTAATCCCATCCTATCATACTTCTCCCTGCCCCAGGAAAGAACACATAGCAAGATATGGCAATCTGTCACAATTGATGTGAAATTAGCATATGACCAAATCAGGAACAAGAAGGCACCATTCTGGGTTTTTGTTGGGACTCTTGGGAATGAGAAAGGCTTTTTTCATCACCACCTCCTAAAGACTGTAACTCGGCACTAGGAGAGATTATCTTGAGGATGAAGTCCATATAAAAGGAAAGCTAAGACATGGAGAAAGAAAAGAACTCTAATCCTAATGGCATATTGTTAGGTCCAATTCAAGCTGTATCTGAAGCTACTCTTATGCTTTCTCTTTACATAAACCAGCAAGGTCTCTTTTTTAAAAAGTTTTTTTGTTTTATGTATATGAGTATATTGCCTGCGTATGTGTAAGTGTGCCTGTGTTGTGCAGTGCCCACGGAGATGAGAAGAGGGCATCAGATTCCCCTGGAACTGGAGTCATGGATGGCTATTAGCTAACATGTGGGTGCTGGGAATCAAACTCAGGTCCTCTGCAAGAGCAGCCAGTGCTCATAACCACCAAGCCATCTCTCCAGCCCCTTTTGTTTTTTGTGACAGTTTGAATAGACTTCTGACTTCTGTAATTTAAATCCTGATAACGCAAACCCTCTTTCTGGTTACTCTTCCTCACATCATTGTTCTGTCTCCTTCCCTCTACCTTCTTCCTCCCCGACCACATCTTTTTAAAGGATTCTTCACAAATGCACGTTATCTTTGCTCAAGGGTCCTGCTAATTTCAGCATCACTTGAGGTTTAGTCTGTGGGGTGTCAAAGCAAGAACCTTACCATATTTTACCCACCTTTGAAAGCTTTCAAAGACCCATCTCAAACCTCATCTTGTCTTTGAAATGTCTTCAGATCACATAATGAAATGCAATCTCTTTCACTTTCACACTTCGTATGTTATTTCTACCCCTCTTGTCATCTGGGATTACATTTTATTCTGGCTTCCATTAAAATATGTGTTGAATAAACAAACAAATAGCCGGTGTGGAAAGCCTGACTCTTTTAATCATTGTACTGGGGGCGAGGGAGCTGAGAGGATAACAAATGCTTTAGACTACAACATCCTTTCATTTGACCTTATAAAATTAATTCTGGTTCTTATTAATATTAAACTTGTAGAAATGCTATGAGAGCAATGCAAAGAGATTTTGTGTGCTCTTCATCCAGATTTTTCAATTGCCAAGCTTTGGCTATTTTTGCCTTCATCCCCAAGATACACACACACGCACACGCATGCACACACACACGTGCACACACACATACACAGTATAAAAAATACACATAAATTATTCTTGCTCTCTCTGAATCCCCCTCAAACACAATATTCCCAAAACAGGCACAAGCTTTCTCCAATTCAAATCCCGTGCACAGGGGTTGGAGAGATGCTGTGTAGTTTGAAGCGCTTGCTGCTTTCAAAAGACCTGAATTCAATTCCTAGTACCCGTATCCAGTGGCTTTACAAACACCTGTAACTCCAGCTCCAGGGGATCCAATGCCCTCTTCTGACCCCCACAGGTACTTTCAAATGTGTGTGCATACACATACAGAGACCCACATAAAAAAATAAAGTAAATCTAAAAAATCCAGTGTACCCATCTAACTAAGGTGACCCGTATCACTATGGAACTATTTCTGACCCTCAAGCCCTGTTCAGTTGGTGCTTTCACATCAGTGTCTCCTTTTTCTTTCTGGTCTGGGATTCAATTAAGTATCACACCCTGTACATAGCTTCAGTAGTCATCTTGACACATTTGGGAAGGGGGAAGTTCAACTGAGGAGCTTCCTCTATTGGACTGGCCCATGGGCATGTCTGTGAGGCATTTTCTTGATATGGGAAGACTTGGCCCATTTTGGTTGGTGCCACTCCTGGGAAAGTGATCCTGGATTGTGTAAGAAAGGCTGAGAAGAGACCAGAGGAGCTAGCCAGTAAGCAGCATTCCTCTGCGCTCTTGACTTTAATTCCTATTCTGAGTTACTGCCCTGCTTTCCCTCAAAGATGGACTGTGTGACTGCAACATGTGAGCCAAATAAACTCTTTTCTCCCCACCTTGGTTTTGGTCAGAGTGTTTTATTACAGAAACAGAGACACAAACTAGGAAAGAGTTGTCACGTCTCTTGAGCCCCTCACTTCTTTCCAGTTTTCCTTGAACTTGATGGAGACAGGTGGCAAGTTTTTCATTCCACAAGATGCCCTTTATACTAGTTATCTTTGCCTTGCTTCAACAATACCTGACAGAAACAACTTTAGAGAAGAAAGATTTATTTTGGCTCTGGATTTCGAGGGTTTCAGCCCATCAAGATGGGGAAGTCATGGTGAAGGGGTTCAGCTCACGGCATTGGAGCATGCAGCCAAAGGTGTTTGCCCCATGGTGGACCAGAAAGCAGTGAAACAGGAAGTGGGAAAAGATACATACCCTGAAGGACCCACACCCCCAGTGACCAAGTTCCTCAGCCTCTTACTTCGTACCTCCTAATGGTTCCACGACCTCTCAAAACGGTACTACCAGCTGAGAACCAAGCATTCAAAACACGAACCTGTAGAGGACATTTAATATCCAAATTATAACATTTCTCAGCCTGTATCCATCTTATGGCTCTCTATAACCAGACACAGGGCATCTGCTCTTGGTGAAAATATCACAAAATGAATAGTCTGTTCCTCTCAGTGCAGTGTGTGGGGAGGCGCCTAACATCACCACCTCAGACTTGTAGTGATGTCAAAGCTTTGAGTCACTCATCAAGTTGCTTTTTGCTATATTTCTCCACTGTAAAATCACTAGTTTTGTCTTTGTGTCTGATAAATATGTTATAGACAATGCTTCAAAGTAACTGTGCTATCCACCTGCTCTTGGATCCATTAGTAATTCCTGTCTGAAGCAACCACTACCACGTCAAATGATGGCTTTCTACCTTCCTCATTCTTTCTGCATTTATTAGTTGAAAATACACTGAAAGGAAGAGCTCTCTCTCATTCTCTCATTCTCACTCTCCCTCCCTCTCTCTCCATTTCCCCCTCCCCTCTTCTTTCTTTCCTCCTTCTTTAGTATGAATTTAAAGATTCCTCCTATAGGGAACAGATGGTAATCCGTTAGAACCATTATTTATTTTGATATTTAAACTGCCCAAGAGTTGGCCAGTGGGAGCCCCTTTGAGCAGAGACGTTCTTTTGACTAGTTCCTGCATTATTTCAGCACTTTCCTACTTTCTGCTGCCAAAAATATGAGGCTCATCTTACACTCTTTCTGCCCCCAGCTTTATAACCAACATTTTCTCCACAAGCCCTTCGTCCTTTTCAGTGAAAAACTTCTATTTAGAAAGCAAGACATGGGAGCCAGGTATGCACATGGCTGAAAATGGCATTGTTTCTAGACTTTTTCTGCAGACAGTGATAAAAGAAAACACTTAAGACTGTATGAACTCACAAGCATACATGTATGTGTGTGTGCATCTGTGCTGTTTGACACCTATATAGATGTATTTTAAAGCAGTGCTGTGAGTTTACTTCTCAGTGTCCAATTCCAGTCCTGCACTTTGCAGACCCCCCCTTTTATATTTCTGAATCTCTTCTCTAATCATGCCCAATATGCGCTAATATTTTAACAAATTGCAGAGGTCTTTTCTTGACTTTGCACACACCATAGAGATGCCAGTTTGTCCAACCACAGGGACTCATTCAGTGCCATTCTTGTGTCTGGGTCAGGACAGTGCTGGCTTTAGCAACTGAACTAATGACTGAAGAAACCTAACTAGATCAGAGGGCTAGGTTGTCTGATGTAACTGGAAGGAAAAATCCCTTTAACTGTCCTCACGGACTTCCTTGTTTTGGGTTTTTTTTTTTTTAATTATATATCATTGTCATGTGTGTGTGTGTGTGTGTGTGTGTGTGTGTGTGTGTGTGTGCATGAGAAAAAGAGAGAGAGAGAGAGAGAGAGAGAGAGAGAGAGGAGAGTTAGAAAGAGAGGTGGGGGTGGTCAAGAACTCACCACAGATACATGTGGAGGTCACAGGACAACGTTCAGGAACTGGTCCTCGTCTTTAACCTTGTGAAGCAGGATCTCTCCTACTCTTTCTGGTGTGCTTCATCCTCTGGGCCTAACAGCCCACAAGCTTCTGGGTGATTCTACTGTCCTCCAAGTTTCTAGGTTTCTACTTCCTCCCATTTCAACATAGGAGTTCTGGGATTACAGACTCAGTAGTTTGTACTTCGGTTCTGGGAATCGAACTCAAGTTGTCAGGCTCACAGAGCAAGCACTGTAACTGGCTGAGCCATCTCATTGGCTCCTTGCAGGCTTCTTACAGTTAGGAGTGAAAATATACTCTCAAAGCCTCTCGCAGGTTCTCCAAAGACAGATGCTGCATAAATTGAACGTATAATCATTGTTGCTATGTGGGAAAAAATTTTCCCCAACTGCCTTATTCTACCATGGAGGCTGTCTTCGAAGAGCAAGGCTAGTCTTAATCTTCTAAACAGATACAGCAGCTAAATATCGCATGAACTACAATGACATCAGTCAGAACGAATTGCAAAAAGCCCCCAACTCCCACATTTTTAAAACTTTTCTCTTATTTAAGAAATGCAAGGGCTGGAGAGATGGCTCATCGGTTAAGAACATTGTTCTTGCAGAAGACCCAGGTTCAAATCCCAGCACCTACCTGGCAGCTAACAACTGTATATAACTCCAGTTCTAGGGGATCCAACAGCCTCTTCTGTCCTCCGTGGGCATTGCACGACACAGGTGCGCTTACCTACATGCAGGCAATACATGCACACACATAATATAAAAATAATAAATAAAATATATATAAAAAGAAATGAAGCATGACAGAGATTCGGAATGCACCTAAACCTATATTGTTCGTTATTGCAAGGAGGGCCTTAAACTCGGGGTCAGATGGGATGTGCTTGTCTGGGGTGAAGCAACAGACAGTAAACCAGAAGAATCCAGGTGGCCTTCACCACAGATTGCTTGTCTTTTCTTCACATTGCAACATCATAGAAAATGATGCTCTCTCCTGCTAAGTCCTTTCTTTCAGAAGGAGGAAATTGATTAGGTCCTGGAGGTTTCCATAAATGCATCAAGCAACTTTCTCAGCAGCACCTGCAGCAGCAAGTGAGGAATCAGGACTCCATCAAAGGATGCTACCTTTTCCATTATCTAACAGCTGCTTCCTGGCCTCGAGATGCAGGGTTCTTACTCCATGATTATTCATGGCCGGCTGTGTTTCAGTCCATTAAACTTAGAAACACATAGAGACACAATCTCTGTTTTGAGCTCTGTCTGAGATCATAAGAACAGCCGAGATAAAAGAATGTTTGGCGCTCCTCCTGTCTAAGTGCATCATCTTACAGATGAAAACGTTTTATAGATGAAATTTGTCCAAAACCACTTCCATTCTACCCTGCTTTGCTTCCTCCCTCTTGTAATCTGTCCTCTTGCCTTCAGAAACTAGATCTTGGTTAGGGATCAGCTCTGGCTTTACATTTCAAGATAGCACATTTTCCCTAAGCAATTTTTAACTAACAGGAAATGACACGCTGAGATTTTCTTCCTTCACTTCCACACTGCATGCCAGGCACGGTGGAAAAAGTACTCAAATGATTGCATTTCTGCCACTGACATCAACCAGCTGAGTGAGACGGGGTGGGTTCCTTAACCTCTCCAAACCTGCATCTCCTCGTTTTCTCAAGTGCAGGTACTAGATTAAAATTCTCATTCATGGGCTGGGGAGATTGTTCAGTGGTTAAAGCATTTACCTTGCAAGGGTGAGGGCCAGAGTTCGGATCCTGACAACCCATGTAAATGTTATGTTGGAAGCCCACCAAGGCTGTAATTCCAGCCTTGGAAGGTGGACACAGAAAATCCCAGAGCAAGCTGGCTAGTGATACTAGCCATATCAGTGTGCTCTGGGTTTGATTGAGAGATCCTGTGTCAATGAGTAAGGTGGAAGAGTGACTGATTCAACTTCAGTCACCTGCATGCACCCACACATACAACATGTGCTCAACATATGCACACTACACATGTGCACACACATATGAAAATGGAAAAAAATAAAATATTTTCATTCAATAAACAGTATTTGAAAATGGAAATTTCCCTGCCATTTAATACATGACCTTCAGTGTCATAACTCAATTTTCTCACCTGTGGTGATTTGAATGAAAATGTTCCCCATAGGCTCCAAGTATCTGGACATTTTATCCCCAGTGGTGGGGCTGTTTTGGGAGGTCTTAGAAGGTGTGGCTATGCTGGAGGAAGCACATCACTGGGGGTGGGTTTAGAGAGTTCTTAAGCCTTGCCAGATCTCCAGTAGCTCTCTTGCTTCCTGTGCCTGCTTGAAGATGTGAGAGCTTAGCTTCCACTCCTCCTCCAGCCACTTCTGCTGCCATGCCTCTCCACCATGTTGGACTCTTATCCCTTGGAACCGTAAGCTAAAATAAGTTATTCCTTCTTTAAGTTGTTTTGGTCAGTGTTTCTATCACAACAGAAAAGTGACTAATTCATCACCTAAGTAGCAGGCAATCACCGAAGTTCCTGCTTTATTGACGTCTTGTGAGGACTAAATACATGACACGTACAGCACTTATAACAGTGATTGATGCACAGTACTTAAAATTTTTGCTTGCTCTTTTATTACCATTTCCAGTATCACTGCTATTTTCACAGTCCTAGTTTTGATTTAGACAGTTCTCTATTTTTTCTACTGAAGTTCATCTTCCTCACATTTGTTAAGTCCAAGTTTTGGGTCCAGTTCAAATAGTTTTCCACCAAGCCCTCTTTGACTTGAACTGACAGTCATGGAGCCAGCATCACAGTGTCACTTGAATATCGAGTGTGCATCTTGAATATTGTGCGATTGTGTATGTGTGTGTATTACCGTTCCTTCTAGGTGTCTTGATTTCCATCTGAACCATCTTTTCATCCATGTACCTGGAAATAGAACTCAGAAATAAGGAACTATTAGATGAACTGACAAGGTATAATGTTGCTTAAATAGTAGACCTATGTTGGTTGCAGAAATGATTGCACTGATTTTACATAAAATGACAAAGAGATTCCCCCATGCCCATGTGCATACGGACAGCACTAATTGGACTCCATGTCCAATTATAAATATTATAAAAAATAAAAATTATAAATAAGTAAATAGTAAAACATGAAGGGAAGATTGGTTCTAGCGATGTTTTGAAGAGAGCAGAAGCTTATCTGCATTATTTGGAGACAGAATCAACTTTGTATAAACTGAGCTGTTGGTCACAGAATTCCAAGAACTTGCCCTCAGCATCCCTTTATTCTTTAGCAGATGGGAAAATGCTACTGGCAATTCATCTCTGCCTATTAGTCAAATCTGTGGCAGAAACAGTGGTCAACTTTTCCTAAGTTAGCTCCTGGGCATACATCCAGTACACTCTACATCCTGCCACAGTGATGCTTACACACCCATATTTATCACTGCTCTTTTCACTGTGGCAGGGAAATAGAATGAGCCTAGATGTCCATCAGTAGATAACTGAATGATGAAAATGTGGTACATACACAGAATAGAATTTTATTCAGCCGTAAAGAATAAAGAAATTATGAGATTCAGTAGAAAACAGAATTGGAAAACATTATATTAAGTGACACAACCTAAGCTCAGAAAAACAAAAATCTCATGATCTCTCATGCAGAACCTAGGTCTCAATTGTTAAATAAGTGTCTCTAGGTGAGAATAAACGTGGGTAAAGGTCAAGAAGCTACAAAGAGGTGTAGGATGAGATGGGGAAAAGAGACACTGAAGAAGGAATTTGGGAAGGATAGTAGAGAGCACACTAGCATGGAAGTGAAAGGGGGAATATTGGGTGCGGAGGAGTTATGTAGGAAAGGGGAAGTGGCAGGAAGATGGGGGTAGGAGCTCAAGGGGCAGGGGAAAATTAACCAAAATTAACCATGTATGAAATGCCATAAGAAAACTTACTTCTCTCTAACCTAATGTTTTAAAACTTAAAGATAAAGGGCTGCTGAGATGGTCCAGTAGGTAAAGGTACTTGCCACCAAGCCTGATGGACTGAGTTCAATCCTCAAGAGCCACACTGGGAAAAGAGAATCAACTCCTGAAAGTTGTCCTCTGACCTCAGCACACGCACCATTGCACACTGGCAGGGGCACACACACAAATAAATAAATATTGAAATTTGTTTAGGTTAAAGGGAACTCGACACTTGCAGCTGAACTTGGAGAATGGCTGAGGTGGAGACTAGCACACTGCATGAAACTGCTACTCTCTGCAGTGACCTCCATGCACCCCACCTAACATCTCCTACACTGCAGGGGATACGAATGCTCCCTCCGTCTTTGTCTTCATGTTTGTTGCCAAATTCATTCGCCGATTTTCTCATGTCCCAATTTGAAATTTTCTGTGGAAGGCCTCTAGCCTGGCTTTGCACACCACCATACCCTTAACCATCTGTCCATGAAGTACTTTGACTGGAAGATCCTGTGAGTATAGAAGTGTTTCAGTGAGAGAAGTGATCCACAAGGGGGTGGTCTTCAAGAAGCATGCTGGGTGTCATGAAGGCCGATCAGTGCCCACTGCACTGTCCCTTAAGCATGTAGGGAGGCATAAATAAAAAAGAATTGTGAGCTAGCCATCCACACGGGATGCAATGTAATGAATCACATCTGAGTGCTGCCATCAGCTGCACGTGTGATGTTAAGCCATGTCATTCATCTCTCTGCGTTCTGATTACTAGACATGACTGGTTGCTCAACTTAACTTGGGCTCTTTGAGATCCAAGGGCAGGTAACGTTCATGTCTACATCTGCAGGACTAAGTACAAAGCCTTTTATAAGTACTCATTGTATTTTTTTTTTATTTCAGCAGTGCGGTGAATTGAACCCAGGGCCTTATGCATCTGCACAAGTGCTCTACCACTGAGCTATACCTGCTATTCTTTTAGCAAGATTTTAAGTGTTGCTTATTGAGCTACTTGGAGCAAATAAAATTTTTAATGACAAAAAGAAAGCAAAAAGAATATAAACAAACAAGAAAGATATGCATAGCATAAGATATTATTAGAAAGGGATAATTATGTGTTTGCCTTTAAATGTCTTGATAGTCAGAACAAGGTGGGAGATGGAAAACAATATATAATTAGGGTTTCCAGATAAAGAAAAAAATAACAACAGTAATAAAATGATGAGCGGTCTAATTAAATTGGAATTTCTAATAAAAATGAATAATTTTAGCATTCCATTTTATGCTATATTTGGAATAACTTACACTGAAATTTTATCTTTTATCAAAATTTCACCTTTACTTAGATGTCTTGTATCTTGGCAACCCCACCTAGAATTAGATTTTCCATGCCCAAAATAAAAAGAACCAAAACCAGTGCTCATGTGAGGTTGACTTTTTACAGTAACAGTTTTCTCCAGGGATTCTACAAAGAGATAATGACGTGTTCAATGGTGCTTGAGTAACTGAGCTCCTTCCACTGTCCAGGTCTTGGTTACCTATCTGTATACTGAAGGAGTTTGACTCAATGATCCATTAGTCTCTTTCCTGCACCAATGCCCTGTGATCATTCCACTCTGATTTCCCATGTCCTGACATGGAGCTTTCAGACTCTGACTCAGTCAAAGGTTGATAACTGGAGACTTTTACTGAGCTGGATTCTTTATTTTACTCAAGAGGCAAGACTATCATTCTAGCTCTGGCTGGTGGCTCTGGAAAGTCCCACTCCCAAGATGCTGCCTATCCATGTCCTTTCTCTCTCTGACTAGACACCTACACTTCACTGCAGAACTCTTGCAGTGGTAGCTGTAGCTTCCCTGAGGGGACTTGTACAAGGGTCTGAAAATGAATTCTCAGGGAGCAAAAAGAAGTTTAGGAAACAAAGCAATTTACCCCTGGGTCTGGCCAAGTGACTCCCTGAGTACTAACTCAGGTCCACCTTACCATGATTCACAAAGAAGTTAAAGCACAGAAGCTTTGAGAAGTTTGCTCAGCTTTCCACAGTAGAATCCAAGAGTTTTAAAAAACAGATAAAGCTCTCTGAGTTTAGATTTATTGCTTTTTAAAGATCTATCTTATGTGTTTGTTTGTGTGTGTGTGTGTGTGTGTGTGTGTGTGTGTGTGTTTGTGCTGAAGAAAGTCATAGACAGACAGGCAGAGAGAAAAATTGATTTGTTATAAGTATTGGCTCATGTTGATAATGAATGCTGACAAGTCCCACAATCTGCCCTCTGGAGCTGGAGAACCAGAAAAGCTGATAGTGTAATTTGAAGGCCTGAGTATCAGGAGTAACAGGGCAGCAGAAGATCAATGCACCAGTTCAAGCACCAGATAGAGAGGGCACACCTTCCTGCGCCTTTTTGTTGTGTTAGGGCCTTCAAGAGATGGGATCATCAGAGAGGGTAATGTATAGCTCTCAGCCTGCTGACTCAAATGCTAATAAGATCTTCTGGAAACACCCTCACATGCCTTGAAATGATGCTTCACCCCACATCTGGGCGTCCCAAGATCCAGTCAAGATGACATACCACGTTAACCGTTCACAGTATTCCATACTGTCTCCAGAAAGAAGGAAAGCCAGTAAAGTTGTATTTGTCTTATTTTGTTTTCCCAAAAAATAATCCCATTTCGTTTGCTTTGGGGATTTATAAACCGCTAATCTTAACAAATTTCGATTGTTCTTTAATACTGAAGTATTGA
The DNA here is from genome assembly GCF_000622305.1 of Nannospalax galili. Classification (NCBI taxonomy): domain Eukaryota; kingdom Metazoa; phylum Chordata; class Mammalia; order Rodentia; family Spalacidae; genus Nannospalax; species Nannospalax galili. Next base: position 4,134,432 of record NW_008356473.1, on the reverse strand, counting down.
GACCATGGTGTATAGCTGTGCAGGCTGTGCCTTAAGGGTCTGATTCAAGGCTGGAGACACTTTGGAAGGAAATGTGGCATCCTGCGTCAGCTTCCACTGGGGATCACCTCAGCTTCTTTGATTTGTCTGTTTTGTCTGTGTTTTCAGAGAAGTATCTAGGCTCAGCTAGTTACACACAATATAGAATAAATACAATTAAGGCAATTTGGCAATGCCATCCATTTACAGTTCCAGCCCACTCGCCCAGTGCTGCCAATTTTCCTTGACAAATATTTTTCATGTCTGTTTCATCCTCCCTAACCACCCTGTGGCTGTGTTGGACCAAACTCTGCCTCTCCCATCTGAAACATTGCCATAGCCTCTCGGTTGTCAACCCGCCCCTGTGTTTCTCCATTTCTGAGCCATGCTCTGTGAAGCCACCAGAACGAGCTTTCTAAAACCCAGAAGTTGTTTAGTTTAGTTGTCATTTCTGGTCTCCTATGTCTTCATGAAAAAGGAAATGATCAGGGCTGGAGAGATGGCTCAGAGGTTAAGAACACTGACTGTTCTTGCAGAAGACCCAGGTTCAAATCCCAGCACCCACATGGCAGCTAACAACTGTCTGTAACTCTGGTTCCAGGGGATCCAACAACCTCTCTGTCCTCCACGGGCACTGCACGAATATGGGTGCCCTCATCTACATGCAGGTATAACGCTCATAGAGATAAAAAATTAAAATAATAAATAAAATACAAAAAAAGAAATGATCTCTCAGAGCAGGATACCAGTCAAATTAGATGATCACCTACCTAATAAGTCCATTTTTTTTCGTTTAGCTTCCTCTGTTTCAGAATAAGGTTGCATTCTGAGGTACTGGGGAAAGATTAAGAGTTTATTATACAAATTTTGGAGGGACACAATTCAACCTATAGTACCACACTTCTGGTTTCTTTCAGTACTTGCAGATTTCTCACACATTGGTCTGTTTGTTTGGAATACTTTTTCCATGAGCCCTATCTAATCTGCACAGTAACGGTTATTGCTTGAAGTCATTTTTCTCCTACCTAGTTACCCTTCTTTCAATGAACAATATCTATCCATTTCCATGTCTGTCTCTTCCCCTATCTTTTGGAGCAGATGTAGTCTAATTCTCCATTGTGTGTTTGTGCCTACCACAGTTCCTGGCCTTCAGTAAGATAATTAAATGTTTTGAAAAATAAATTAAAAATGAGCCAGAAGAAATGACACCTAAGCTCACCCAGTGAGAATTAAAATTTAGCCAAATAAAGGAAACAAGGTCTGTCCAGAAAACTGAAGAAATACAGAGAGCTTAGGGAGCCATTAGTACATAAAGAAGTTAGAAGTTACAGAAAGCATGCCCAGAAATGTGGGCAGAGGCAGGACAGGTAGATGGCTATATCCACCAATCTGGAAATTGAGAGAGGTTTTGACCAGAGGTGTTAGTACTGGGGTCATCCATAAAGAGACTGATAACAAAGTCATAGGAACTTATATACAACTCAGAGAAAGTATATGGAGTCACTAGAGGTAGGACTCAAGGATGGAGCTCTGGGACTAACAGCACAGGCTGACCTATATTTCTTCTATATACTTGGAAGGCTGAAGACATTCCAGGTTAACATAGGATGCTGCCATCCAGGAATGTTTAGGTTTGTAAAAACAAATACAATCAAATCTATGGCTTTGAGAGATAATTTTTAATACTTTAGTTATTTTTAATATATATATATATTGCTTGCATGAATATAAGTGCATCCATGTCATGCAATGCCGGCAGAAGTCAGAAGAGGGTGTCAGAGTCCCTGGAACTAGAGTTTCAAATGGTTGTTAGCCACTATATGAGTGCTGGAAACTGAACCTAGGTCCTCTGCAAGAGCAGCCAGTGCTCTTAATAGCTGAGCCATCTCTCCAGCCTCAAGGAATAATAATTTTAAAAAAACTTTAGTGATCACATTTTATTTATTTATTCTGCTAATTTTATTTTTTTTTTTAGTATTTGCCATGCCAATGTATCTCTAAAAACATAGTCATTATTCATTATTCATAAGCCAAATGTCCTCAGGAGCTCTTTCAAAACTAAGATTATAGTAATCAACCTTTGGGTCCCTCGGTGGCTCAGCCATCAGCTTCCTAGTGCCAGCATCTTTCCTGGGTGGGCCATGTGCCCACCAGGTCTTGACTCCCCCAGCCTCATTGACCCTCCCAGCTCCTCTGCCCCATCTCTCCTCCTAGCCTGGGTACTGGCCCATTTCTAATTTTGGCACCTCAGACCCCTGGACGGACCTCTTAGCCCAAATTCCCCACTGCTTCCTGATCTTTTGCAAAGCAACCCAGTTCCTCCCAGTAGTCCACAGGAGCCCTCAGGACCTCTTCCCACAACCACCTCTATTTTCATCCTTGGGAGGCACAGTCACTAGCTTCCTGGGATCAGCATCTTTTCTGGGCCCTGCTCCCAGGCTAGCCCAGTCCCCAAATTCCTGAGGTCAGTATCTTTCCTGGAGGGATCCAGACCTTAGGAGAAAGTGTGAGAGTATCTAATCCCATCTTACTTGGGCCTCTGTGGGAACTCCTGAACACAAAAGCAATTTGGCCACTCCAATATAAAATCAAAACAGAGACCAACCAGCTTTTCATGCCCAAGAAGTAAACCACAAAGGCACAAAAAGTTTACAAAAAGAAGCAGACCTAAACTCAACAAAGGAAGGCTTGGGTCTCACACAAGAATCAGAAACTACAAAAGAAATCCACATGTCAAAGTCACAGAGAAAAAAATAGTAACATGAAAAACCAAAATAATATATCCCCACCAAGTACCAATAGTCCTCTAGAGGCATACAATGAGAACCCCCTAAAGATAACACAGGACATGGAACTCAAAAGAACAATTATAAACATGATAAAGGAATTCAGTGAATTTTAAGAACACACAAACAAAGAACTCAAAGAACTGAAAGAAGATAGGGATAAACTTCTGAATGAAGTCAGAAAAGAGAAATACTGAAGAACACTCGGGCTGAAATGAAGAAGGAAGTTAAACACTCAGTGTATTAGTCAGGGTTCTCAGTTCTACAGAACTGGTAGAATGAATATATATGTATAAGGATTTATCAGCTTAACTCACAAGATAGAGTCTGAGTAGTCCAACAATGCCTGCACCACACTGGAGAGGCTGAGACTCCATAGCCGCTCAGTCCAAGGGGCTGGATGTCTCAGTAGTCCCAATCTGGTGCTGAAGGTCTGATGAATTCCAAAAACTCAACTAGTCTTCAGCCTACAGCAGCAAGATGAACTCACCAGCAAGAGAGAAGGCAAGCAGCAAGAAGCAAAAACGTTCTCCTCTGCCTTGGCCTTTTATATGGGCTGCCATCAGAAGGTAACATCCACATTTAGGGCATGTCTTCCAGCTTCAGATGATCCAATTAAGAAGATCTCTCTCATTTCAATTAATCCCATATCCAGTCAAATTGACACCCGGGATTAGCCATCACAAGTCTACCCCTTGTCAACTTGACACCCAATAGCATCTCTCTATGTCATGCTTAATTTTCAAATGAAAACAATGTTGAGGTCATAATTTCACGTAAAATGATATGGCTATCCCATCATACAATGACCAGTGCATTATATATCTTAGAGTAGGTGATAAGGTCTTCAAGGAATGCTTAGTCCTTTAGTATCTCATAACCCAATATGATCATATAGGTTCACAACATTTAAGAACTTAACACTTATCTCAATTACACATTCAAAAAAGAACAACACAAGTATCTGCTTAACATATGTGTATACGTTCATAAGCCTATTCTTAACCAAACAGGACAAAAATACCCATGTCAATTACAGTCCACATTTCTGCAACTGGTCACGTGGCCTAGTTGATTTGTAACTACCTTCCTCTACTGCCCATTCTGTATTTCTTCAACCATCAGCAAGCACCTCTGCAGGTCTTGGCTCTTTCCCTGGAGGAGTGACCCATACTTTCATCCCTGAGGGGTCTGGACCATTTGTTGTCCTGCCTGGATTCGGTTGTTGCATCTTCATTACCTCCATTATGGAGAAACAGTCCAATTTCCCCCTGGTAGTCTGGGTCAATCACCCCTCCTAATTGCTGTTACTCCTTTCTTAGCCTTTTGACTTAAGGGCATCAGAAGCCCAAAGTGGCCAGGGGGAAGTCTTAGCTTCCAGTTCAACAAAATATTTATTGTGTCTCTTGGCAGAAGCACTCCCCCTTCTGGAACCAAAACTTCTAAGCCAGCAGAGTGCAAAGTCAAGGGTACAGGAAGCAAAAACGTTCCTAGGGGTCACTAGGGGTAATAGTGAGTGGAATCATTCCCACTTCAACCCCTTGATTCCTGGACCTGTGAATCCTATAGGAGAAACTGTACCATATATTGGATGCTGATTCAAAGCATACACTGCCTTCTGGAGGACCCTGCCCCAGCACTCCAGCCTATTGTCACTTAATTGGCACTGTAACTGTGTCTTTAAGAGGCCATTCCATTGTTCTATCAAGCCAGCTGCTTCAGGATGGTGGGGAACATGGTAAGACCAGTGGATTCCATGACCATGGGCCCACTGTCACACCTAATTGGCACTGTAACTGTGTCTTTAAGAGGTCATTCCATTGTTCTGTCAAGCCAGCTGCTTCAGGATGGTGGGGAACATGGTAAAACCAGTGGATTCCATGACCTTGGGCCCACTGTGGCACTTCTTTGGCTGTGAAGTGAGTTCCCTGGTCAGAAGTGATGCTGTGCGGAATACGATGACGGTGAATAAGGCATTCTGTTAGTCCCTGGACTAAGCATTAGTCCCTGGCAGAAGCATTACGTGCAGGAAAGGTAAATCCATAACCAGAATAAGTATCTATTCCTTTAAGGACAAAATGCTGTCCCCTCCAAGATGGAAGTGGTCCAATGTAGTCAACCTGCCACCAGGTTGCAGGCTCGTTGCCATGGGGAACAGTGCCATATCGGGGTCTAGTGTTGGTCTCTGCTGTTGGCAGATCTGGCACTCAGCAGCAGCTGTAGCCGGGTCAGCTTTCATGAGTGGGAGTCCACGCTGTCGAGCCCATGCATAACCTCCATCTCTGCCACCAGAGCCACTTTGTTCATTGGCCCATTGAGCAATGACAGGGATAGCTGAAGAAAAAGCCTGACAATCCATAGAGCAGGTCATCCGATCTACTTGATTATTGAACTCATCTTCTGCTGAAGCCACTTTTTGATGAGCATTTACATGAGACACAAGTATGTTCACATCCTTTGCCCATTTGGAGAGATCTATCCACATACTTCTTCCCCAAATGTCTTTCTCACCAATTTTCCAACCTTGCTCCAGGTCCCTGACCATCCAGCCAAACCATTGGCTACAGCCCATGAATCAGTATATAATTGCACTTCTGGCCATTTCTCCTTCCAAGCAAAATGCACGACCATATGCATGACCCGAAGTTCTGCCTAGTGTGAAGACTTTCCTTCCCCTGTGTCCTTCAGGGTTGTTCCAGAAATTGCCTGTAATGCTGCAGCTGTCCACTTCTGAGTGGTGCCTGCATAGCTTGCAGAACCATCTGTAAACCAAGCCTTAGTCTTTTCTTCCTCAGTCAATCGATCATAGGGCACACCCCATGAAGCCATAGGTGCATACTTGAGAACAGGAGGCATCGTAACAGGAGTAGGAACCATAGGCATTTGGGCAACTTCTTCATGTAGCTTGTTTGTGATCTTTGGGCCTGTTCGGGCCCAATCACATATATACCACTTCCATTTGATAATGGATTGCTGATGTGAATGTCTTTCCTTATGGCTTGTGGGGTCAGATAACACCCAGCTCATGATTGGCAGCTCTGGTCACATGGTGACTTGATGGCCCATTGTCATACGTTCAGTTTTCTCTAAGGCCCAATAGCAGGCTAAGACCTGTCTCTTAAAGGGAGAATAGTTGCCCTCAGATGAAGGCAAAGCCTTACTCCAAAATCCCAATGGTCTCCGCTGTGATTCCCCTATGGGGAACTGCCAGATACTCCAAACAGCATCTCTATCTGCCACTGATACCTCAAGCACCATCGGATCTGCTGGATCACTTGGTCCAAGGGGCAGAGAAGCTTGTACAGCAGCCTGAACCTGTTGAAGGGCCCTTTCCTGTTCCAGGCCCCACTAAAGTATCTGCCTTCCAAGTCACTTGATATGTAGGTCATAGTAACACACCCAGATGAGGAATATGCTGCCTCCAGAATCCAAACAGGCCCACTAAAAGTTGTGCTTCTTTCTTGGTGGAGGGAGGGGCCAAGTGCAACAACTTATTCGTGTACAGCAGCCTGAACCTGTTGAAGGGCCCTTTCCTGTTCCAGGCCCCACTAAAGTATCTGCCTTCCAAGTCACTTGATATGTAGGTCATAGTAACACACCCAGATGAGGAATATGCTGCCTCCAGAATCCAAACAGGCCCACTAAAAGTTGTGCTTCTTTCTTGGTGGAGGGAGGGGCCAAGTGCAACAACTTATTCGTCACCTTAGAAGGAATGTCTCTGTATACTGGATCCAGTCAGCATAACATCACTGATATAGTGGACCAGTGTGATATTTTGTGGAAGAGACAGGCGATCAAGATCCCTTAGAACTAAGTTATGGCACAAGACTGGAGGATTACTCTATCCTTGAGATGGGACAGTAAAGGTATACTGCTGGCCTTGCCAGCTGAAAGCACATTGCTTCTGGTGGTCCTTATAAACTGGTATTGAGAAGAAAGCATTTGTCAGATCTGTAGCTGCATACCAGTCACCAGGAGATGTTGTAATCTGCTCAAGTAAGGAAACTACATCTGGTACAGCAGCTGCAATTGGAGTCACTACTTGAATAAGTTTTCAATAGTCAACGGTCATTCTCCATGACCCATCTGTCTTCTGCACAGGCCAAATAAGAGAGTTAAAGGGAGATGTGGTGGGAATCACCATCCCTGCATCTTCCAAATCCTTGATGGTAGCACTAATTTCTGCAATCCCTCCAGGGATGTGATACTGTTTTTGGTTCACTATTTTCTCTGGCAGAGGCAATTCCAGTGGTTTCCATTTGGCCTTTCCAACCATAATAACCCTCACTCCATAGCTCAGGGAACCAATGTGGGAATTCTGCCAGTTCCTAAGTATATCTATCCCAATTATACATTCTGGTACTGGGGAAATAACCACAAGATGAGTTTGGGAACCCATTGCATCCACTGTCAGTCAGACTTCAGCCAAAACTCCATTTATCACCTGACCTCCATAAGCCCCTACTTTAACTGGAGGGCCACAATGATTTTTAGGATCTCCCGGAATCAATGTCAACTCAGAACCAGTATCCAATAGGCCACAGAAAGTCTGATTATTTCCTTTTTCCCAATGCACAGTTACTCTAGTAAAAGGCCGCAGGTCCCTCTGGGGAAGGATGGGAGAAAGGTGAACAGCATAACTCTTTGGTACTGTGACAAAGTCTTTCTTCAAGGGCACCTAGCCTTCCCTTCCTTCAAGGGGCTCTGGGTCTGTAAACTGTCTCAAGTGTGGAAACTGGTTGACTGAGCAAGATTCTCTATTGCTCTGATCCAATACTGACTTCCTGTCATTTGTCCTAGAGCTTTTCTGCTTATATAGATCAAATAAAAACTTAACAGGCTTCTTATGTATTTGGTCCCTGGAAACACCATGATTGATTAGCCAGTACCACAGGTCCATTTGAGTCATACCATTGTAGGTATTGTTTTGCCTTTGCCGCCCATTACAATAAGTACGATCACCTTGTCTTTGGTAATTCATTTCTGCCACCTGACCCCTACTCTGAGGTCCTGTTACACCTATTATACCCCTACTCCGAGGTCCTGTTACACCTATTATATTTACATTTAATTTATGCAGTTGAGCAGCAGCATCTCCAACTGTAATATATGGCATAAGGAAAAGAGCAAAAACAAAGCTCTTCAAATGTTCTGGTGTCTCTCTCAGTATTTTCCATCTTATAAAATCAGTAAAAGGTATGTCCTTGGGGCCCTCCCATTGTGGAGGATTTGGTGTTGCACTGTGAATCCACTGGAGCATGCCAATTTGCCTGAGCCTTACAATCCCTTCATCAACACTAAACCAAGGGATATCAGGTATCTCCAGCTGTCAGTAGGCCATCTTTTGATAAAAACCTCAGCCAACCAATCAAATAAACTTTTAACACCTTTTTTAATTGCATGAGCTGTATTAAACCTAGAATCTCCAATCAGGGGGCCCATGTCAATAAACAGCCTGATCCAATTTTATGTTCCTTCCACCATTATCCCATACCCTTAAAATCCATTTCCAGACACATTCATTAGACTTCTGCTTGAATGAATTAAAAAATTCACTAAGTTCTTCAGTGGTGTAGCGTACCTCCTCATGGACCACACTTTCTATCTCTCCTCTAGGGGCCTGCTGAACTTTGAGTCTGGTTATAGGTCTAGAGGCAACAGCAACTGGGCCCTGAGGGACACAAGCTTTGTCTTGATGAATGGGATTAGTTTCCTCAATGGGATTCCTCAGGGAAGGGTGGGTAAGGTGGGTCTGCTGAGGGTGCAGAGACCACTTCATCAGGTGAAGTAAATTCATCGGAGTCTGAGGATTCAAATTCCTTAGCCTCCTCAGGGTTCTTCCACATATCTCCATCCCACATGTCAGGATTCCAATCTTTCCGTACCAATGCCCTCACCTTTACTGCTGATACTCTTTGAGGCTGTGAATTAAATTTACGTTGTAGGTCAGCCAAACGTAAAATAAGGGCTCCAGCTTGATTTTCTTCAGCTTTAGCTCTCTGGCTGCTGGAGAGAAGGTTCTCTTCCAGAGCACACTTGGAAACTTTTAAACGGTTTATTCGAACCTGGAGCTTGTCAATTTTATCATTAAGCTCATTGTTTATCTTCATCACTTTATCCAGAGATGCAAGAAGTAACCAGCCAGCATCATTTTTCTTATTTTTCCACAAATTGTCAAATGTTTTATGTATAGAGTCACTAAATTCCTTGCTCTTCACAAGAGGTGAGCTAGGAGATTCAAATGCGTTTATCTCCATGATTGTTTCAAATAGTCTACACCACGGGTTTTCAGTGCTCTCCATGCTACCTGAAGACACTGAGTTGGAGAGCCTGTTCAGGTGCCAACAAGCCCATTAAAGAAATTCATCCTTTCAATTCTGTTTCTGTAGAACCACTCCTGGTACCACAATCTGTATTAGTCAGGGTTCTCCAAAGAAACAGAACCGGTAGAATGAATATATATGTATAAGGATTTATCAGCTTAACTCACAAGATAAGAGTCTGAGTAGCCCAACAATGGCTGCACCACACTGGAGAGTCTGAGACTCTGTAGTCTCTCAGTCCACGGGGCTGGATGTCTCAGTAGTCCCAATCTGGCACTGAAAATCTGATGAATTCCAAAAACTCAACTGTCTTCAGTCTACAGCAGCAAGATGAACTCACCAGCAAGAGAGAAGGCAAGCAGCAAAGAAACAAAAACGTTCTCCTCTGCCATGGCCTTTTATATGGGCTCCCATCAGAAGGTAACACCCACATTTAGGGTATGTCTTCCAGCTTCAGATGATCCAATTAAGAAGACCTCTCTCATTTCAGTTAATCCTGTATCCAGTCAAATAGACACCCAGGATTAGCCATCACATTCAGCAAGCCAGTTAGAAACAATGGGAGAAAGCCTCACCAATAGGATGAATGAAATGGAAAAGAGAATATGAAGACTGGAAGATAAAGTGGACAAATTAGACCACTCAAGCAAAGATTATGAAAAATTTAAGAAAACACAAGAATGGAATATACAGGAATTGTGTGACACCATAAAAACATCCAACAAACCAATAATAGGCATAAAGAAAGGAGAAGAATCTCAAGATAATGGTATGGACCAGATCTTCAACAGGATTGTAGAAGAAAATTTCCCAAAATTAAAGAAAGACATGCCCATACACATATAAGAAGCATATAGAACACCAAATAGGACCAGAAAGGAAACTCTCCACAACACATCATAGTAAAAACACTAAACATACGGAACAGAGAGAATACTGAAAGCTGCAAAAGAAAAACAAGTCACTAACAAAGGAAAACCCACCAGAATTACAACTTACTTTTCAGTGCAAACTATGAAAGCCAGAATATCCTGGACCAAAGTATTCCAGTTCTTTTAAATGACCATAAATGCCAACCCAGATCACCTTACCCAGCCAAAATGTCGATTATAGTCAAAGGGGAAAGAAAAATCTTCCATGACATAAATACCCTGAAAGAATTCATGTCCACAAAACCAACCCTTCAGAGAGTTATTGAAGCAATACAAAGAGGTGAAGAAAGGAACAACTACATGCAAGGGGTTATGGAAAACAACTCAATGTAGGTATAACTGTGGAAATGCACAACTATACCAAGCGTGTGAACAGAAATAAAAATGACAGGATTCAATACACATCTTTCATTAATAACTTTAAATATCAATGGACTGAACTCCCCAGTCAAAAGACACAGACTAATTGAATGGATTAAGAAACAGCCCATCTTTTTGTTCTCTGCAAGAAACTCATCTCACTTTCAAGAACAGGCACTACCTTAAAGTGAAAGGGTAGAAAAAATTATACCAACGAATGTGCTAAGAAAAAAGCAGGCATTGCAATTCCAATATCTGATAAAACAGGCTTTACAATAAAACCAACCAGAAGAGATAAAGAGGACCACATCATTCTGATCAAAGGAACAATAAACCAAGAAGATATTACAATCATGAACATATGTTCAGAACAATCAATCAAGAAGATATTACAATCATGAACATATATTCACCAAACTCTGGTGCACCCAACTTCATAAAAAGAATACTACAGGACTTTAAGACCCAAATTAACCCCAACTCATTAATAGTAGGGGACTTCAATATGCCACTATCTCCATTAGATAGGTCAATGGGCCAGAGACTTAACAGAGAGACATCTGAATTAAACAAAACCATATATCAAATGGACTTAACAGGTATCTACCGAGTATTCCACCCAAGCACCAAAGGACATACTTTCTATTCAGCACCCCATGGAACTTTCTCCAAAATCGGCCATATACTGGGGCACAAAACAAACCTCAACAAATAGAAAAAGATTGAAATAATTCCATGTATTCTATCAGACCAAAATGCAATAAAGCTTAAAATCAACACCAGAAGAAATCCTAGTAACTACAAGAACACATGGAGGTTAAACAACACACTCCTGAATGATGAGTGGGTCAAAGTAGAAATTAAGAAAGAAATAAAAGTATTCCTAGAACTAAATGAAAAGGACAACACAACAAAACCTCTGGGACATGCAGAAAGCGGTCCTTACAGGAAAGTTTATAGCTCTAAGTGTCTACTTTAAAAAATTGGAAAGAAAACAAATAAATGATTTAACAGTGCAACTCAAGACACTTGAAAAGCAAGAACAAATGAAAACCAAACCCAGCAGACAAGAAGAAATAACAAAAATCAGAGCAGAAATTAATGAAATAGAAACAAAGAAAACAATACAAAGAATCAATGAATCCAAGATCCGGTTCTTTGAAAAGATAAACAAGATTGACACACCACTAGCCCAGTTAACCAAAAGAAAGAGCACCTCCAAATCAACAAAGTGAGAGATGAAAGGGGAAACATCACAACAGACACCAAAAAGATCCAGAACCTTATAAGGTAATACTTTAAAAATCTATATGCTACTAAATTTGAAAACTTAAAAGAAATGGATGGGTGTCTAAAAGCATGGGGACTACCAAAACTAAACCAAGATGAGATTAAAAGCATAAACAGACCCTTAACACATAAGGAAATTAAAACAGTAATGCAAAACCTCCCAACTAAAAAAACTCCAGGACCAGATGGATTTAAAGCAGTATTCTACCAGATATTTAAAGAAAATCTACAGCCCATATTACTTAATTTATTCAAAAAGATAGAAATGGAGGGAGAACTTCCAAATTCCTTCTCTGAAGCCAGCATCACTCTAATACCAAAGCCAGGTAAAATACAACCAAAAAAGAAAACTATAGACCCATATCCTTAATGAACATAGATGCAAAAATTTTCAACAAGATACTTGCA
>NW_008356473.1:4110113-4122142 GCF_000622305.1 Nannospalax galili | reverse complement strand
ATGGGCTCAAAGACAAGAACCACATGGTCATCTCAATAGATGCAGAGAAGGCCTTTGACAAAATTCAACATGCATTTGTGTTCAAAGTCCTGGAGGGATTTGGACTGAAGTGAACATACCTCAACATAATTAAAGCCCTAAATTACAAATCCACAGCCAACATCATTCTAAATGGAGAAAAACTGGAAGCATTCCCATTGAAATCAGGAACCAGACAAGGCTGTCCACTGTCTCCACTCCTCCTTAACATAGTGCTTGAAACTCTTGCAAGAGCAATAAGACAAGAGAAGGAAATTAAAAGGAGTAATAATGGGAAAAGAGATCAAATGATCCCTTTTTTGCAGATGATATGATACTATACCTAAGAGATCCCAAAAGTTCCACCAGAAAACTTCTAGAACTGATCAACACTTTCAGTAAAGTGGCAGGTTACAAAATTAATCTACAAAAATTAGCAGCATTTTTTTATATCAATAACAAGCAATTGGAGAAAGAGTACAGGGGAAACCCTCCCATTCACAATAGCCTCAAAAAAAATTGGAATAAACCTGACCAAAGACATCAACGATTTCTACAATGAAGATTTTAAATCTTCAAAGAAAGAGATTGAGGAAGACATCAGAAGATGGAAGGACCTCCCATGCTCTTGGATTGAAAGAATTGATATTGTGAAAATGACCATCTTACCAAAAGGCATTTATAGATTCAATGCAATGAAAATCAAAATCCCCGTGATGCTTTTCACAGAATTGGAAAAAAACAATCCTAAGATTCATACGGAAACACAAAAGACCTCAGATAGCCAAAGCAACCCTGAGCACTAGGAGCAATGCTGAGGGGATTACTATACCAGATACTAAACTGTATTACAGAGCTATAGTCACAAAAACAACATGGAACTGCCACAAAAACAGACCCGTAGATCAATGGAATAAAATTGAAAACTCAAATATGAGTACATGCAATTTCAGCCACTTAATATTTGACAAAGGGGCGAAGAACATTTGCTGGAGAAAAGACAGCATGTTCAGCAAATGGTGCTGGCAAAACTGGATCTCCACCTGTAGAAGAATGAAACTAAACTCCTAACTAAACTAAACCCCATTCACCTTCCACAAAAGTCAACTCCAAATGAATCATAGACCTCAATGTGAAGCCTGAAACTCTAAAACTATTAGAAGAAAACATTGACAATAGCCTACAAGAAAGAACAGCTTTTTTGAGAGTAGAATTAGATAGTGCCATAATAAGAAAAGAAGCTCACTTATTCCTAGGCTGTTTCCCTTCTGTAGCCATGGTCTGCCCTATACAATGCCACTGGGTTATTTCAGCTTTCCAAAACTGAATTAACAACAACAACAAATACCCTGAACAATCTTACTTTAAAAATTGGGCTGAGGAACAGAATAGAAAGTGCCCAAAGAGTAATTATAAATAGCTAGTAAACACGTCAAACACTTTAACAAGTGTTTGTCAGGGAAATGAACATGAAACCTATTTTAAGATATCATCCCATCCCTGTCAGAATGTCAGTGAATGCCAGTACCCATACAGCATAGACAGTGGGCGAGGGTGGAAACTAGTGCAGACACTTTACAAATCATTCTGGAGGTTTCTCAGAAAGCTAGAAATATCTGAAACATACGACTCAGCTGTACCACTTCTGAGCATGTAGCCAGAGGACATTATATGTTACTACAGACATGTTTGTACATCTCTGTTCACTGCCACTCTATTCACAATATCTTCCAAATGGAATCAGCCTAGTTGTCCATCAACTGATTAGTGTGTAATAAAAATATTGTACCTAAAAAATTGAATATTGTTAGCAGTAAAGAAAGATGAAATCATGAAATTTTCAGGTAAGTGGATGGAACTAGAAACGGTTATACTAACTGAAGTAACACAGACTCAGAAAAAAAAACGACGCATGTTCTCCCTCATATGTGGATCCTAGCACCGGATCCTTATAGGTGAGTATGTAACCAGACATAACTACAGGAACCAGGATAGTGAAAAGGAACCAGGGAGATAAAGGAGAAGAAAGAATCTGAAAGAGAAGAACAGTAGGAAACAGGTATTAATAAGGGAAATATGGATTAAAATGGGATTATTTTAAGAGGAGGGTGAAGGGAGGGTTATACAATGAATCTTGGGGATAAAGGGAAAGAAGGAGCTCAACAGAGGTGAGACCATAAGAGAAAGGTATTATTAAGGGAGAAATGGGAAAAATGGGGGCACTTTAAATGGGGAAACCCTTGTGGAAGGGTTAGACAATGAGAGAGGGGACCATATTAATTGAACAACCTACTGACAAATTATGCATACAACTAGCTCAAGGAATATAATATATATCTAAGCAAGGTTTATCTGAGAACATTTGGTCTTTGCCCAAGCTTTGTCTACATGGCACATGGTAATTAAAAGGACCAGATTGATGGAACTAACCTTCCTAAGTGTTTAACAGCCATACTTTGTGTCCTATACTAATTTGGTCAGAGGGACATAAAGGACAGTTTTTGCTCCTTGCCCTCCTAGGTCGACTAAGTTCCAGGGGACTATGAGCATCTCTCAAAATGTCCTTCAACTGTGGTGAGTCACCTGTCCTCTTGATCAAGGAGGCCATGGAGGCCCCACCAGATGGACTTGAACCAGTGTCCAGTCTACAAAAAGGAAGGTCAACACAGAGGAAACATTTCCTCCATGCTTCCAAGCGAAGCCAGCAATGGTTGAGCGAGACCTTTGACTTATCTTCGCATAGATTTGGAACTGGTAAAAGAAAGGAGCCAGGGTTCCTCCCAAGCCCATGTGATCCCTGAGGAACAGATCCTCAAACATACTTACGAGTAAAAATAAATTGGTTTACCTGGGCCAACTATATGGTCTTAAACACTAAAAAGGAAAGTATAATCAAAGATTAAAGGGGTCAATATAATTTTTTAAGAGTCTGTGTGTATAGCTAAAGGCTACATAACAAGCAACAATGCCAGACAGGAGATACCTTCCTTTGAGTTGGCAAGGGTGGCCCAAGGGACTCCCAGACAGTAACCCAGCACAGAACTGGGAAAATTAACAGCAGACCCCAATCTTGTCCAAAGGAATATTGGCAACTGATTGCTGCTAGATGCGGAAGAGCTGATCTTCTTAAAACAAGGAACTCTAGATTGGCTGACTAGATTCAATGGAAGGACAAGCTCTGGGGAATGGCTGGGGGTGCCGACAACACAGTGGACAGTAACAGGGATGACAAAGTATATGGGCTACAGTGGGGGGTGGGGTGGGGGAAGGCTATGGGAGCGTACCATTTGGGAAGTGGGTATATAGATGAATAAGATTTTGGGGGTTGTTCTGTATGAAATACACACAAAAATATCAACAAATTAAAAAAATGAATTATATTTGAGGAAGAACCATAAAAAAATTGCTTCATGTTAATCAATAGAGGTGAAAAACATTACTACTGAAATCTACCTGATACTCATGTGCCAAAGGATCTGAGTGTAACCAACTGTGACTAGTAATAGTCAGATACATAGACATTAGAGACACATGTGCTAACATCTAAGTGTTAATAGCATTAAAAATGAGTTTCTCTGTATAAAACAGTGTATTTTATTTTTAAATGAAATGGAGATCTTTTTTAAAGGTTAAAATCTCTAGTCAGCAAATCTAGAGTTCCTTGTGTTAGGAAGATCATAAACCTATGTCTTATAGGGTTTATACTGAGTTCAATATTGTATAACTGTATTAATTCAACTGTGAACCTAAAAATTTACAGCCATTCTTAAAAGAGATGCATCTTTGCTCTGGAAATTGTTACTGAATATGTTAATGCTGTAACAAAATGCTTCTTCCAATCATATGGTTATTAAATAAATAAATTTTAAAAAATAAGAATAAATAAAAAGATTACAATAATCAATTTAAAGTATATTTATCAGGTGAGGGTTAAAATCAATCTCTTTTTCCCACCTCAATAAAAAAGTAGAAATTAAAATCTTTGATCTGGGGAGATAACTTAGTGGGTAAAAGTGCTTGCTGCACAAGTGTCAGGACCTGAATTCAAATCTCCAGAATCTACATAAAAGCCAGATATGTATCTCAAGCATTTTTAATGCCAGTGTGTCTATTTAAGATGGAAGTAGAAACAGGAGGATCCCCAGAAGCTCACAGAGCCGCTAGGCTGGTGAAGCAGCAGGAAAGCAGCCATTGGACCCTGTCTCAAACGAGGTGGGAAGTGAAGACTGACACTCAAGCTCACACTCAGACCTCTATACACACCATATTCACACATACAAGTCCCTGTGCAACCATCACATAAAGTGAGAACAGTTTCCTTTAAGATGATTGTTTCACGATTCTGGTATTAAATACTGCATTTGTTACTTTTCTCATTGCTATAACAAAATATCTGAGAACAGAAACTTAAGAAAGGAAAGTTGATTTGGGTTCACAGTTTGAGGTTACAGCTCCTTGTGGCAGGGAAGGCTTGGTGACAGGAGTGTGAAGCAACTGGTCACATTGCATCCTTAGGAAGCAGAAAGAGTTGAATGCCAGTGCTCAGCTAAAGTTCTCTTTTTATTCAGTCCCAGACCCCAGCCATCGCAGTGGTGCTGCCCACATTTAGGGTGAGTTTTCTCACCTCAGTTAACTCAATCTAGAAACTTCCATTGGCCATGGAACACAATACTTCTGATTGAAAAAAAGAATCTATTTCTCCACATTTTATTAAGAGAATAATGCAAAAGAAAAAAGTATTTGTGGGGGTGGTTAGACAGCTCAGAGACTAATAGCTCATATTACTCTTACAGAGGATCTGAATTCGGTTCCCAGAACCACATGTGGCAGCTCACACCCACCTATAACTCCAGCTCCAGGGGATCCAACATCCTCTTCTGGCCTCCATGGGTACCTACACTCATGTGCAAAAACTACACTCAGACTACACATATATACATATTTTTTAAGATCTTAAAATAATAAAAAATAATAAGTAATCACAACAAATAATAATTTGTGTGACCAAAACATTTGTTGAAATATTATGTCCTGAAAAGATAACACCTCACAGCAGGAGATGAACTAAGTATTTATTCCATGGAGTTTTTACAGCTCTAAAATGACATGCTTAATGAAGAAAGACCTGGGATAGAAAAAGATAAAGAGAATACTCAGCTATATTCTGTAATAATCACAGCAATGAAAAATGCTATGGCCGTATGGATAATGACTTCAAGGACATGCTCATAAATACGTTTTTAAATCAAATTCTGTAGTCATCTTTTGAGTCCCTAAAAGGGGTTGTAAATTCTTCATAAACGCCCATAATATAGTTGTTACTACTGCCAATTACTTTTAACGTAAGAAGATAAAACAAGACTTTGAAATTGCCCAAGATCACTTTAAATATGTTGGAGTAGCAATATTGGAAGTGGGTTGTGTTCCTTTATTATGTCTTCTATTAATGCTGTTCAATGATTTTATGCAACTTTTATTTCAATATTTTCTAGACAGAATGAAATAATGAACTCCTTCTTACAGCAAATAAAGAACCAATTCATTCTAAACTGGTTATCCTGTGGTTAGAAATGTAAACTTCCACATTAGGCCATCTCCTGCTTATGTGCCTGTATATTTTGCCATGATTACTCGTGCTAGTGGCCGAGAATGTCTGCTGATTTTTATGTGGATAAAATGCATCAGCTGAAGCCATCTCTTGGGCTGAAACTGTACCAGGACTAGACTATAAAATGCAGAAGGAAGGGGTCCTCTCTCTCTCTCTCTCTCTCTCTCTCTCTCTCTCCCTCTCTCTCTCTGTTGTCTCAAGCCCCTTTAAGACTGCTAATGCAAGCAAGCTCGCTGCATCACAGAGCAAGACTTGAAAACTCACTTAAATGATTGACCTATTTCTGGGCTCTCTGTTGTTGCAAATTACAAGAATATACTGTGTGCATTTTCAGGTAATTTGATACTATTACCTTAAAACTCACTGGTCGTTCCTCCTCCTGCCCTCCCCTGTTCAGATGGAATATCTGACCTTTTCCCTTGGCAGGCTGCTTCTCTTTTCCAGGTAACTGATGATGATTTTATACCCTGGATGATAATCAATATGTAGAAGCTGTCTTTATTGATTTGGATAAAACCACCAATTACGGCTATTTTGAGCAGAGCTCAATGGGATTAGATGTGATTACATGGCAGTGGGGTGTGAGCCCATCAGCACCCAGAGGCTGTTGTGAGGCTATTTAATAGTTACAGAAGTAATGTGAATTAATGGAGACCTAGACCCACCACCCATTCGGTGGACACTATCTCCACCTGTCATGGGGCAGGAATTCCAGTTTAGACCACCTAGCCACACACCTTTCAGAGCATCAGTGTTTAGAATTCAATGAGCTTGTCTCCAAGACAGCAAAGCTGGAATTGTTCAAGGAGAAGCAATTCTGTTCACCCGCCACTGTGCCATTTACCCAGAAGTCAGAGGCAGCAACATTTCTAATAATAGATGGATTTCAGGCAAATCTGTGAGAATGTTGGTAGGCAAGATGAAACAGTGCAGCAGGCTGGCCACAAGCAGGTACCCTGGGCTGAGAACAGCCTAGTCAGATCCCCATGCATCCGGAAAGGTGCAGATTCACTGACTGCAGTCATATCTGAGATGTTTCATCAGCTTTTCCGGCAAATGACTCTCTACTCAGTGATGAGGAGCAGGCATTCTGGAGCTGGTCTGCTACTTCATACTGAAGTGACTTCACGCAAGTTATCAAACCTGTCTGTATTCTGTGTAAGATAGGGACAACGGGGGCTAGAGAGATGGCTCAGTGGTTAAGAGCACTGGCAGGTCTTGCAAAGGACTCAGATTCAGTTCCCAGCACCTACATGGTGGCTACAACTGTCTGTAACTCCAGTTCCAGGGGATCTGTCACCTTCTTCTGATCTCCATGGACACTGCATGATGGGTGCACTTACATATATGCAGGCAATATACTCATACACATAAAATAAAAATAATAAAACAAATTTTTAAAGAAAGATAGGGACAATGATGGAATGCTTATAACTGTAGTTGGCCTCCGTCTTTAGCCTGCCATTTGCACTGAGAAAGTAATGGAGTCAGGGCCCAAGGGCACCATGCCCTGCCCTTCCTTAGCTCTGCTGTCTATGCCTACATGCCTTCAGCAGCAACAGTCACATTATTTAGCAGGTGTCGTGGCTACAGCCATCAGAAGGTGTTCTCTCTGATTGTGGCTAGGGCAGCCTATCCTCAGACAAGTAGAAACATGTTGTCTTGGGTTCTTTTTCTTGCGGTGGTGATTAGAATACTCTGACAAAAGCAACTTAGTGGAGAAAAAGTCTATTCTGCTCATAGTTCAGGGGTGCAGTCCATCATGGCAGGGAAGCCATGGAGCAGGAGCTTGAAGCAGCTGGTCAAGTTGCATCTGATCAAATGGCCAGAGAGTGATGAGTGTGTATATGCCCGTGCCCAGCTTCTTTCTCATCTTAAGTAACCTAGGATTCTCTTCCCAAAGAATGGTTCCAACCACAATCAAGACAGGCCTTCCTACTTCAATTAACATAATCAAGATAATCCCCAGAGGCATGCCCAATGGCCCATCCCCTAGCTGATTCTAGATTCTGTAAGATTGGCAATGAACACTAAGCAACACATATAGTTCTTCAAGCCATTAAGAGCTACATAACACAGTAAGGTCCTGATAGTGATACCAAGTATCTATATGGAATCATTCAATATATGGAGAGGTGGGCTGGAGATATGGGTCAGTAGTTAAGAGTACTGGCTGCTCTTGAAAAGGACCTGGGTTCAAGTCCCAGCACCCACATGGTAGTTAACAACCATCCATGGCTCCAGTTCCAGGGGACCCAACACCGTCTTTTGATCTCCACGGGTATTGCATGACATGGGTGCACTTACATACATGGAGGCAATACACGCATACACACAAAATTAAAATACATAAAATATTTTTTAAAAGAAGACTTTATAATCTCCCTCTATTTAATAAAAAGGGTACTAGAGCACAATGCTGAGCAACGCTAATGAAGTCTCTGATACAAAGAAGCCTTACAACCCAATGAAGATGGAGAAACACTAAACGTATGCAAGCAAACGAAAGTGGGGACAAGATGATCTAAGTGCTGTCGAATATAAAACAGGATTCTGTACTGAAGAGTGACTAGAGCACAGACATTGAGCAAAGACTGCTAATTTGATTAGATTGCTCTTCTCTACAGAGATGACACCAAGGGGCTGAAGAGATGATTCAGTGGTTAAGAGATCTGGCTGCTCTTGCAGAGGACCTGGGCTCCATTCCCACCATTCACTCAGTGACCAACAACTGCCTGTTGTTCCAGGGAATCCAACTCCCTTTTCTGACTTTTGTGTGTATTGTACAACACAGGTGCACTGACATATATGCAGGCTTAACATTCATATACATAAAATAAAAATAATAAACATTTTTAAATGACACCAAAAGTAAGAATTGGAAGCCAAGAAGGACCTGTCAAGCCGAAGTTCTGAGCAGTGTTGCGATAAGGCTGAGACAGGAACACAGTGGTATGTCTGCAGAATACCAAAGCCAACCAGAAAGTCTGAACCAAGCACAAGAGAAGAGTCTGCTACAGAAAAATTCATGATGCTGTAGCTCCTATTTCAGGATTATAAACTGATTCAGGAACAGAGCGACTCAACTCCTGGCTTCCTTACAGAGACTCCAGGCACATGTAGTGCACACCTACAATCATAGCAATTGGAAGGCTGGGGCAGAAGGATCAGGAGTTCAAAGCCAGCCTCAGATATATAGTGAGTTCAAGGTCACCCATGGCTACATAAGACCCTATCTCAAAAACAAATGGAAAGAAAAGAGAAAGGAAAGGGAGGAGAGGGGAGGAGAGAGGAAGGAAAGAGAGAAGAAAGAGGAGCAAAGGGGAAAGAGGAACATGGAAGAGGAGAGGAGGGGAGGGGAGAGGAAGGGAGGAGGGGAGGGAGAGGGGGAAGGAGGAGGGGAAGGCAGGGGAGGGAGGGAAGGGGAAGGCAGAGAAGAGAAGGCAGTGCCTAGCCTTGCTGTTCCTGTAGCTCCTTATGTCAAAGGACATCAAGAAGGTTGAAGAGTTTTGCCACTGCCATATGCAAGGACAGGGATACATATTGAGAGAACAGAGTATTTCCCAGGAGTATTGCCCTTAAATCTCAGTCTACAGAGGAACTTTACTTGCCAGTTCCTTTGCTGGCCCCAATTGAGAGAAATCTATATAGTGGTATTTTCGGTTCATTCTGGTCAGCCTCAGCGTGGCCCCCTTGAGCTGTCTCACCTTTTTTAAAGTCCAGACCACTAAAAGTGTATGGAATCAAGTTCCATTCTTCTTCAGCCCAGAGGCTAAGAGCAGACTTGGAATACACATAGATCTGGGTCAAGGCCCTTTTTTCTCACTGAACCTGAGCAAAGGACATCATTTCCTCGTACCTCATCTTCCTTGTAGGTCAAAAGAGGAAATAATAGCATCTGTGTCACAAGCTATATAGCAGCAACATGTATACATACATAGAAAGAGACACTCAGCAATTTTTCTTCATTGTTACCTCTGGACCAAAATGTGCACCCTGACCTTCTTCTTTTAACAACAGTGAGGCAGGAAAGCAAAATGGGGTTTTTCACCTACAAAACTGGTGATTTATAATCTTCATGGTTTAAACAAGATGAGATGGAGACTAAGAACCAGACATCTGCTGGGTTATTGAGTTACTGGCTCCTCGATCATCATCTTCTACCCTTAGACCCTTATATAAGTAGAAGTTTGAGCATCTTCTCAGTAGCAGCTGAATTTCCAGAGGATACAGAGCTTTGTTCCTTCCTCTAAGTCCCCAAAATCCATATGCAAACTAGAGCTCAGAACACATGAGGCAGTCTGATTTGCACATATACCTGGGCATGTATGTATTAACTTCATCATGTCTGAAAATGAGCATGAGAAACCCACTTAAGGCTCCTGGCTTTTTTGTTCTTTGCTTTTCATGAGATTTTGAGTTACCAAAGAACATTCTTGTTAAGTTAAAAAAATAAAACGAAGAAAAATACTAGCATAGCTTGCTTTCGGAGAGAGCTCCTGACGAAAGCCACAAGTTTTTCAGGACTGAAAGACAGAACAACTGGAAACTCCAAGTGTGACTTCTGGCCCCATCATTTAAGGCTGATTTCTCCTCTCTGAGACATAATGATGGTCTCTGTTGCATAATTTAGACTCCTGGCATGCACTTAAGTCCTATTCACGTGAAGAGTCGCTCAGCTTGCATTGAAGGTAGAATATGTGATAGGCTCTGTGGTTTTGCTGGAACAGGGCTGATGACAGACCCTTTGCCTGCTAATCTTGTATCCATTCTGACATCAGCCTGGCATTTGGAAGGCAGAGAAAAGGAGCAGCCCTGAGGACGATTCTGGGTGAGCCAAGATGTGCAAAGTTCTGTAACAGTATATATACAAAGCCTTGCTTCCTAAAGAGAAAACTGATATACAGATCATATTTTTATGGTGAAATTTTGCTCTGCTTCTGAGCATCTTTCCAAGAGCTATTCAAAAGGCATCAAATATGTTAAGGTCAAGGGTGTCTGGGTCTGAGAAGAATGGGCCCAGCTGTGGAGCTGTATGGGCTGTGGGGCTGTATGTCTGACGAAGCTCCTTTCCATGTTGTGGATATGTTTGTGTCCCTGTCATTACTAAAACAGGACACTCATCTGTTCTCTGTGTTGTGTGTTCCAAACTTTAGCTGTTTGACCATCAGATTATACAGTCACTGAGACTCAACGTGCTGCAGCCCCTCTCAGCTACAAAGAAAGCAAAGTGTGGCATTCTCAAGACCCTGCTGGTTCTCAGAAAGTTGAATCATGTGTCCGTGGCTTCCCAGAGCTATTTCCCATCGTCACCCTGACACAGCTAGACCAATGGGCCCTCACTAGGCATTATTTATAGTTATGAGGAAGAAAACAAATCCATCTGAAGTCTTATGCCCTCTTCCTTCTGTCTGCCCCCTGGGCAACTTCTCTTCTTCTGTAAGCTGGTTTGAATTTCACTAAATAAATGAATAGATGCCAACATCCCCTGATTTGAGCCACCACTTTTTGCCTGGCTGTCTGCTGAATGCCTACTCCCTTGTGACTGCCCTGTGGTTGCTTCTGCTCACTCTCCAAGATTCTCTTGCCTGCTTCCTACCTCAGATCTAGAGCTTGAGCATCATCTTTCCGCCTTGTCTCCAATTTCTAATTAATGGAAAGTTATCAGCACATGGTGCTCCACAAGAGCTGAAATGCTGAATGAGACACTCTGCCTTATTGTACTTCCACCCCTAAAGCAGCTCACCCTCTTACCCAGAAGGCCACCAGGGCCTCAGGAGAAGTCACCCCATGTCCTCGTCTCTCCCATTGTCCTCAAACGGGGCTGCCGTTAGATCTCTGCCGCTCACAGCTATGGTCCAAGCATTCTCCCTAAACTCTTCTGGAAACCTTTGATAACTCTGTCTTCAGTTTATGGAAGAGAAAACTGAGGCAGCAAAGTAGGTGGTTAAAAAAAAATCTGCAGAGCCTTAGCAGGTCAGTATTAGGGTCATCATATGAAACAATGTGAACCCAGGAACCAGGCAGTCTCATTCATTTTGAAAGAGAAAATGCCAGTCAATATATTTGATCGGAATTTGGAATAAATCAGCCTCAGGAAGATAAAGATTTTCTTTTGTCTGTGGGTCCTAGACTTTGTGTATGTGTAAAATCACCTATGTGCTGTTGACATGAAAGTAGAAGCCACACTGGGGAACAAAGGGAACTACTGGGAGGAGAAGAAGGAAGAGAGCTGGGGGGTGCTGGGGAAGTATGCTCAAAGTACTTTATATCCTTGCATGAAAATGCCCTTATGTAACCCTGCATAATCAAATTGTCTTAGTTTGTTCTTCATTGCTGTGACAAAACACTCTGACCACTACCAACTTGGGGAGGAAAGGGTTTATTTATCTTACATCTCCCA
>NW_008356473.1:4077958-4109732 GCF_000622305.1 Nannospalax galili | reverse complement strand
CCAAGGTAGGAACTCAGGGCAGGAACCTGGAGGCAGGAGCTGGAGCACAGGCCATGGAGGAACGCTGCTTACTGACTTGCTCCCTTGGCCCCTGCTCAGCCTGCTTTCTTGTGCAACACAGGCCCACCTGCCCAGGGGTGGCACCACCCACAGTGGGCTGGGCCCTCCCACGTCACTCATCAAGAAGATGCCTCACAGACATGGCCACAGGCCAGTCCAATAGAGGCAATTCCTCGATTGAGGCTCCCTCAACCCAGGTGTGTCAAGTTGACACTTAAGCTATCCAGCACACAAATAAAGAAAATAAAGTTTTGAATAAGTGGCTAAGAGGTGACAAATAACAACCAAAAAGAATCATAGACTACTCACTCCGATCCCAAACAATAACAGAATAATCGTAATAAAGATGTCTCACATCCATCTCACTCGGTCTCCACAGTAATCTATTAGGCAAGTACTACTTTTAGTCCATTTTGTCATGGGTAACCAGTGAGGCTCAGAGAAGTTCAGCATTGTGCCCAGTCACAGACAAAAAGAGGGAGCCATCCCCCGACCCCACAGACACACATGAGCACATAACATTTAAACGTAACTCTGCCTGATTTCAAAGTCTTTATTGTCCATCACCCAACTATGCATGTTTCTGTAAAAGAACCGAAAAACTCCAGACTAACCATTTATATGTAACCAGTGTAGCCTACAGTAGGCCCTGGATAAGGATCAGTTGAACGAAACGTGTGAGTGAAAAGTCCATCTAGAAGTCTGCTGATTTGTTTTCAACTTCCTTCTGTTGACAGAAGAGTTTCCCTAGGAGTCCTCAAAACAGACTGGACAGCATTTCAAGACCTTTTAAAGAAAAATCTACCCATTAACCACATTGGGCATGCTCCAGATGCAAATGCATGGGGTACCATTGTCCAATAAATCCTTCTGATTATGAAAACGTCCTAGATCACATTATTCAACACTAGGTACCCACTGCGATGGACAATAAGCTCTCCCACATCAAAATCGTCATAAGGAATTTCACTAGCTAGAGATAGAATGGCATATAAATTAAGCAGGTTCCATGCAGCATCACAGAAAGTTTGTGAGTTAGCTCAGTCTCTGGATGCCATTCATCTTAAGGACAACTACTAAGTCTTTGTTCCTTTCTAGCAACAGCCTTGGTTGAGGAGAAGAGAGTACGGATATACACGGATGCACACATATACAGTGCACATGATTCAGACTACCAGGCTCTCTTACCTTGAAATATTGTGGAAAAGGCTTCCTTGGGGGTTGGAGACATGGCTCAGGAGTTAAAAGCATTAGCTCCTCTTGCAGAAGCCCTGGGTTCAATTCCCAGCACCCATATGGCAGCTAACAACGGTCTGTAACTCCAGTTCTGGAAATTCAATACCCTCCTCAGGCCTCCATGAGCTCTGCATGCACATCATGCAGTTACATACATGCAGGCAAAACATTCATACACATAAAAAAATCGAAAAAATTAGAAAACATTGCCTTCAATGTAGGGTGAACATACAACTTAATTAAACAGAGACACTTTGAGGAGCAAAGGAGATGCTACTAGTAATTACACTGGAGTAAAGGGCATGCATTAGAATCTCCCAGGCAGGACAGGAGCTACTAACGACTCCTTTCTCATGTTCCAGCCAAACCCCTCCTAGAGCTACGTGCAGGCTAATCACAGGGCCAAGTAGGAAACCCTCCCACCTGACTATGACCCCCTTTTACCCTCTGCATATCACTCTGGGTCTCACAAGGCAATCCTCTTCCTTATGCTCTGCTAGCAATTCCTGCTTCATACTGGGACAGCCACTTAGCTGTTTGGGGCCCATGACTACTTAGGATAAATGGCTATGTGAGTTGCAAGAACATTTAACAAGTTTACTGAGGCTTTGCTTTCATCTTCTTTTCCAAATATTACTCTCTCGCCTTTCCTTTTCCATGTGAAAGTCATTTCCTTCTTTCCCAGGGGACTATTCTTTCCAGCCAACCTCCAACAAGTTACTTTATGATGACCATGCCAACCTAACAGTAGCTCACAGTCTCAAGGGAGGAGGGTAAAATGCATGTACATTGCATGATACAAGAAGGCAAGTGTGGGTGCCCTCTTCATGTGACAAGTAATAAAAGCACTTCAGACAATAATAAGTGAAGAAATGATTCGTGGAGGTGATGTGATTAAGCAAGAACGTTAAGGATGTAAAAACCAGGGAGTGAAAGGCTTCTTCAAGAGATATGAGTACACAGGCAATGGCCTGCAGCAAAGAAAAGCAAAACTGCAGCTAGAATTATCTATAGCCATGAAAGAAGTGAGGCAAGGCAGACAAACTGGAGTCAGATCTCAAGGAGCCTTAAATGGTCCATTCCACCATTTAGTCTGTTTTCGGTAGGTAACAGAGAACCACTGGAAACGGGACGACAAGAGCTAATCTGAGCATCATGTCAGGAAGGTGGAAGAACTTCATGGGGGAGAGATCACAGTCAAGGAAATGGAAACAAAAGCTTTGGAATGGCCTGACCCATGCATTCTCATACTGGATTGCCTGATTCTTCATTGTACACTTATTTTGAAAACTAACTTTTTAGGTTAGCATATAAAATAATGGGTTTCATCCTTTGCAACTTTGTATAGATGGTACTTTTCTCTCACTATTTTCCTTCTGCCACTGTTCTGCCCTGCACCACCCCCTCCCCACCCCTAGGTGCTTCTTCTCCCCAGTGAGGTCTCCTGCTTTCCTATTCCATCTATTCCATCACCCTTTCTATTTCCCACTTCCTTCAGGATCTCTTTCTCCCCTCTCATAATCACCTTTCTGGTTTCATGACTTACAAGCACACATACATAAACAGCCACACACATATATACTTACATATGCAAATATATATCACTTTAAATCTATAACCCACATAGGGGAGAAGCCCATGGTTGCCTTTCTGAGTGTGTATAAGTATTTTGCTTAAAATAATGATTTCTAGTTGAATCCATTTTCCTGAAAATGCTATGACTTCATTATTCCATGTCTGCATAAAATGCAATCATGTATGTGTACTACATTTTCTTTATTCATTCTCTGTCGATGAACACCTAGACTATTTTTCTTTCTAGATTATTGTGATAATGTGGCTAAAATATAAGGTTGTGCAAGTATCTCTGTGGCTTGTTGACTTAGAGGCCTTGGGGCATATACTCAAGAGTGGCACAGCTGGGTCATACAGTAGTTCTATTTGTACACTCCGTTTTGATACTATGCATTCATTCATAGTTATGCCCAATGCCAGACAACCAAGTCACCCCAAACTAGCCCTACGTGTGATTCATCCCGCACACTATATGACCAGAACGCGGGTCATATATAGTCTGTACTTAACACACACTTGTTGAAAGAAAAGATATTTTATGGTGCTGAACAATTTTAGCAATGAAGAGCTGACTCCAGCAGCAGCGACAAGGTTCTAAGGGCCTCACATGCATCAACTAATGCAATCTTCACAATAACCTCATGAGTGAATGCTCACATTACAGCCCCATCTTACACATGGGTAAACTGAGACCTCAAAGGGAACGTGACTTGTCCAAGGCTTCACAGGAATGATGCACGGCTAGAATACAAACCTGAGCACTGGCTTCAGAGCCTCTGTCCCCACTGTCTGAGTTATCCCGTTCATAGATGAACTGATTTCTGAAATCTCCCACCTACCACATTCTGTGCACATCTAGAACAGCAAAGAAGCTGTGACACTCTAGCAGCAAAGGTTCATTCAGATAGTCCAGTTAAGAAGGGTGAGGTGGACTGAGGCTGGGTGGACAGCCCTCCCATTCCCTCTGTGTCAGTGAAGAGAAGCCATGCAGAGGTGCACTGCGTGAAAGGTCCTGGGAAATGAAGGAAAAGACATAAAAGAAAAAATGAAACGGGAGAAGGCGGGGGAACCTAAAATCAAGCAGTGGGGCCTACCCTGCTCCGAGCAGGAGGTAAGAAATTCCACATCCTCTCCTCATTCTCCTATGAGTTGTGAGAAAACAGTTTCAGAGAAGACGAGGAAATTGCCTAAAGTCACACCACTCAGAAGTATCTAGGCAGGTTTGTTTGAACTCTTCCCATCTGACCCCTCTGCCTCAATAATGATGTGTGGGCAATCAGGTGGGGTGTGGAGAAGGGAGTGTCCCTTTACCAACTACTGAGAAAGAATGACTTACATTCTAAGGGAGTCAACAAACAAGAGTTGTTCTATTTTTGTTTTGTTTGGGTTTTTTAACTGGCATGAAAACCAAACCTACCACATATTTTAACAAAGTAACACAGCTATTCCCTGTTATGAGAAAACCTACCACGTTGAATCATTGCCATAACAAAGAAAAAAGAAAATCACTAAAATAGAGGATTATTTTTATTTTGCCTAAGTATATAAATTACTAAATTTCAGCTTTCTCTCCTGAAGATCATGTCAGTGCCTGATCACTACCTTGCACTGACCAATGACCCTTATCTTAATCACCTTGCACTTTCAGTGGAAAAATCTAAAATAAAAGTCTGAAGTTGCATAATATGTGTCAAAAGCAAACACTTGACCTGAATGACATAATCTCAAGCTGCTTGGTGATTCCCTTGAAGTCCATAATTTTTAGAAGAAGATGGAATTTTTCCTTGAATTTCAAAGTAATTATAGAAATACAAACCTCAAGGGTCTAAGGTTATATTGGATCCACAGTTTCACTATTTTTCACTCAGCCTTTCAATTGGATAAAATAACAATAAAAGTCCCTTTAAGACATGGAGCTGATCCCTTAGAGGACGTGGGCAATGTGAGCACAGGGTTGTAGCAATCCCAGGCTGGGGATGTAGCTCAGTTGGTAGAGTACATGTCTAGCATGCATGAAGTCCTGGGTTCAATCCCAGCACTGCATAAATGAGACATAATGACACATATCTGCAATCCCAGTTCTCAGGAGGTGGAAACAGGAGGATCAGAAATTCAAGCCTCAGTTACACATTAAGTTTAAGGCTAGCTCTGCATGGTGGTTTGAACAAGAAAGGCTTCCCTAGACTCACATATGTGAACACTTGATCCCCAGTTGGTGGTGCTATTTGAGGAGATTTAGGAGGTGTGGCCTTTCTGGGGAAACTATGTCACTCAAGGAGAACTTAGACAGCTCATAGCCTCATCCCACTTCTAGTTCACTCTCTGCATGTGCATGAAGCTGTGTGCTCTCAGCTTCCTGCCCTCACTGCTGTGTCTGCTGATTGCAGTCACGCCTCTCTGCCGTGATGGGCTCTTACCCCTCTGGAACTGTCAGCCCAAATGAACTCTTTTTTCCGGAAGTTGCCTTAGTCATGGTGTTTTATCACAACAACAGAGAAGCAATACATATGCTTGGGCTACATGCATCTTTAGAAAAACTAGTAATTAAAAAAACAGAGAGTGTTCCAAGTGAGAGAGAGAGAGAGAGAGAGAGAGAGAGAGAGAGAGAGAGAGGAGAATAATCCTACTGCAGGTAAGGAAAAACAGGAAGTGAACAAGCCAAGCCTTCAGGATGAGGTTATACCCTCTTATTCTGGGTTCAGGTATAGCCTGCCAGGATGGTTGCCAGGCTCCTTCTGAGGCATAGGAGGAAGTCCCGAGACATAGTCTCTAGTTAATTCTCTGACTCTCTGGGCTTGGTGAGGCTCTAGAATCTGGGCTGTGGACTCAGGACACTAGGACTGCTCAGTGCTGGATGTCTGGGTGTTACATGAAGGAGGTCCTATTTACCTAGAACTTGTTCAGAGGATCTACAAAATACCAAAAGCCCTTCCAGGCCACATTGGGTAACATAGGCTGCTCACTGGGACTCCTGGGGCTGGAGTGATTGGCACTAATTCAGAAAGGCAGTATCAGCTCCCAGCTCATGAAGATAGCAGTACTGAGGAGTCTTTCTTCATTGAAAATGAGTCAAGTTGCCTCTTTTAAAAGAGTAGTTAAGTAACAAAAATAAATAAATTAAGTTTGAGAATGTTTGTGTAGAAAGAAGAGGCACTACTTGAGCATTAAAAATTCATATTTCTTTTTGAGAAATATTCAACTGTGTCTAAAAACCAGGCAACTTTAAAAGGTCCTAATTCATCTCAGTAATAAAAGTAAAGATGATTCTGTCTGAGATTGAGGTCAGCCTGGTCTATATAGTGAGTTCCAGGCCAACAAAGGCTACAGGGAAACCATGTCACACAGAGAGAGAGAGAGAGAGAGAGAGAGAGAGAGAGAGAGAAAGAGAATCTTTCCAACCATGTTGTAAAGCTGAGTTGGAAGCAAATAAATGTCCAGTGATTCCAGCTGCTCCTCTTGCCGTTTCTTTTCTTGAAAACAGCAGTTTCCAGCTTCTTCTTTTCTGCCTCTAACTGCTCATAAGAGCGCTCCACTGAGTCTGAACTTCCGGAGACCAGAAACTGCTTACTCATCCTTACCAACTCTTGGTTATCTAATTCTATAACACATAACATGTAACACCTTAATCTCTCTCTCCCTCTACTTCATTCCCTCTTGTATACACGTGCACACACACAAATAGTGTGGAGGGCTGGGCAGAGGTAATCAAAACATAGTTATCAAAATTGTTTTTTAATATTTTATTTATTATTTTTATTTCTTATGTGTATGAGTGGATTGCCTGCATGTACATAAATGAACCTGTGTCGTGAAATGCCCGAAGAAGTCAGAAGAGGGCGTTGGATCCCCTGGAACTGGAGTTATGGACAGTTGTTAGTCACCAAATGGGTGCTAAGAGCCAAACCTCAGTCTTCTGCGAGAGCAGTCAGTGCTCTTAACAGCTGAGCCATCTCTCCAGCCCTCTAAATAGTTTTTAATATAGACACTATACCTGGAAATTATCAGAATTTGGGAATTGCAACATAAAATGGAATATTTGAGTATTTGACTATGGATGCTTATGTCATAGAAAAGTTTATAAACATTATAACTGAAATGGTCTCATTGGAATAAAAGGGAACTCAGACGTGCTGATTGATTTCCCACCTCTAAGTATATCTTAGTATTTTCTTTCACACAAGCAAATACATACTGAACGCTTCCTAGTATTTGCTGCGAAAAAGTCAACAAAGAATTGGCATGTGACTTTACCAGGTCTTGGAAGAGGAGGACGAGGCATATGGGTGGTAGGAAGTGCTGAGAGTGCTTTCAAGACCGGAAAGGAAGGCAGGTCCTCATTCTGTAGCTTTCTTGCTGGGTAGACTCAGGTAAGTCCTTTAATAGTTCTGAGCTTTAAAAAGGGACAACAGAGGCTGAAAAGATGGCTCAGTGGTTAAGAACACTGGCTGCTCTTGCAGAGGAGCTTGATTCGATTCCCAACACCCACATGACAGCTACCAACCATTTGTAACTCCAGTTCTGGGGCATCTAACACCCTCTTCTGACCTCCATGGGCATTGCATGGCATGGGTACACTTACTCATATACATAAAATAAAAATAATAAATGAAAAAAATGTTTAGAGCACAAGGAGAGAAGGAAAGACCGGTGAGCCTAACCAAAGGAGAGCTGGTTGGACACTGGGGAGCAGAACATGGAAGGTCTGGAGGAACTGGGTGCATGCTGCAGGTGACATTTGAACCACATCTTCCATCATGTGGACATGCAGGGAGGTGACATACAGTTCAGGCACAGGAATAAATTTGAAAGAAGCAACGGCATCAAGAATGAGTGGAAAGCTGTGAAAATGGCAGTCGCTACTCAACAGAGAAAAGGGTTCTGGGAGGATGGTATTCGTTTATTCACTGAATACTTACTGAGACTCTTATCTGTTGGACTCTGGAAATGCAGAAATTAATAGACAAACATTTGAAGTTGCCTCCTTGGAGCTTATAGACTCCAGAGAAAGAGGAAAACGAGGGAAACAAACCCGATGGATTCCCCCAGTCTGAACAACAAGCTCAGTCAGAATTGATGGAACTCTATGGAACAGACTGATGGTTAGAGAGATGGGATCATAGGCCAGACACAAGAGACAGGCTTGGCCGTGAGTCCCCTGTGGTCCCCAGGTGCTGACTGTGTTCATGATACCAACACCAGCTGCCCCCAGGTTGTTTGGGGTGACAGCAATAGAAAATAGAAGTAAAACGGTCTGAATGTAAAATACAGACACACGGACACAAGCACATATTGTCTCTCTGGTCTTCAGGGATCGTGTTATAACTGACAGTCTTGAATCATGGACAGAACAGAAATGATGCTTCAAGATGTTCTGTGAAAAGCAGAAGATGGGGAGAGAGGAAGGAAGCGGAAGGACGACCATTCCTAACCACCAGAATGAATTCAAATTCTGAGGTCACCAGTCATTACCTGAGTAACTTTGGCCATGACAGAACCTCTTTAGGCCTATTTCCTCACCTATAAATTACATCTAACATCTAGTATCTATTTCCCAAGACTCTCATGGGAACTCAAGAGTTAGCACCACCCACGGTACTTAGTAATCCTTGGGTAAGTGGTAAGAAAGATGATTTTACTCCTGGCTTACCCAGCTTTCTCAAGATGACAGGGTAGTGTAGAATCAGGAAATGATAGAACTCCAAGTGGCATCAAATGTGTTTCTTTTCCTCTTTATTGTGAGAGTATGGTTTTACACACCTTGTTCTAACATGAACCTGGGACTGAAGGTTTCCTCAAGGACATGGGCTTTCAGTACTGAATCTGGGATGACAGCCAACAAATAGAGACCGTCAACCATTCTACCTCACTTGGGTTCTGGTTAAGCCAGAAAACTAATTACTGACCAATTCATAATGTTCTACTTGATGCTATCTGCAAACACAGACAACTAGAGGCCTCACTAGTGAGAGTGCCGCCATCTTTACCCTTCATTAAACCTAATCTGTGATCAGCTTGGTGGGAGCCGCTCTGTGAGTTTTCCTTACCACACATCCCCATAAGCTGGCAGAACGCCCTGCTCCAGCACTTGTCATGACCTAGAAGAAACACAGCCTTCCTGACTCTTTATTTCTGAGGCTATTTTAGATGGTGAATCTGAGTCTGGTGCCAAGTATTTTCAAAGAAAGTTGGTGGTTGGGGCAATGGGGCCTGCTTGTCTTTGTGTCCTGTCTTATCTGTGGCTCAGAGGCCAAACATGGAGCATCAACTGATTCTGTGACTGCATGTGACCTTTGTCTCCTCTGGTTCAGGAAAAAGTCAAGTTCTTTTGTCCGTGTCCACCTGATTAACAGCACCGCTCCCGTCCTTGGCTGCGATGTTTCCTGAACTTCACTGGGGAAAGTCTCCAGTACAGCTCTCAGAGCTTCCTTCCAAAATCCCTGCTTCCTTCCGTGGCTTGCCATTTTTTTCATGAATTCAAGGTAATGGAAGCACATGTTTTACTTTGCGGGGGGGTCTCCTTAATTTTTCTCTGAGAGACAAAGACTTAAAATCAGTCAAGCCAATATCCATGCACAGAGTGAATACCCTCCTTGGAGGAATATGAGAACCAAGCTAATGGCTTCCAGTGGTCACTCAGCTTTTCAGGTGACTTCGATGACTCAGAATGGCATAAACCAGGCTGTGTTCCGTTTAAGAAGCAATGCACCATCCCTTATGATGTGATGATATGAAAAAGCTTCCTGGTGAGATTATGAACTGCAAACATGCCTCTCAGCAGCATCTGCCACATACTCAGGGTAAGCTTAAAGAACCATCTTGATTTTTAAAATACTACAAAAAAGAAAGGTTTAGAAGATACTATGACGAATGGCAAACCATGAAAAAAGTATAATGTAGATCACACAGAGATAGTCTGGATTCCTTAATATATAAAGATTTCTTATAATTCAACAAGAAAATAATATTAACTCTAAAGAAAATAAACAAAGATCACAAGACCATTACTTCATAGTATGCACAAATGACACCAAGATTTAAAAAGAAACTGTGTCTGGTGTCATGGGTCTGTAATTCCAACTATTCAGGAGGCTGAAGCAGGAGGATTCCAAGTTCAAGATTGGTGTGGGCATCTTAAAGAGACCTTGTCTCAAAACAAAAGTGAAAACAGGTTAGAGATATAGTTCAGTGGTAACCTGGCATACATGAATCCCTAGGTCCAATTCCTAGCACTACACACACACACACACACAAGATTTGAAAAGATAATTAACTTCATTAAAAACAAGTCAATGTAAATAAAAAACATTCAAAGCAAATAAATGCAGATAAGCATTTTTATTTCTCAGTGAAAGCTTTAAAAACAAATATAATACAGGATATTTATTTAAAATGTATAGGTAATTCCTTAAAATATTCTGGAAAATATTCCAGACACAGCTGTCTCTGCAAAGGGCAATGTAAATGTTCAAAAGCCTGTAATGAAGCAATCATAGAAATTTATCTTAAAAAGACTTGTATTTATGGATATATGTTGAAACATTTTGAAAGAGCAAAACAATAGAAACACACTATCAGTTACTTTTCTCATTACTGTGACCAAATATCTGACAGAGCAACTTGAGAAGGATTTAGTTTGAGGGGACAGTCTGTCATGGTGGAGAGAACATGGTAGAAGGAATGTGAGGCTGCTTGCTCAGATCTGAGTAGATTAGGAAGCAGAGGCAGGGCAGGAAGCAGGGCCAGGCTACAAAACCCAAGGCCTACCTCCCAACAACTCACTTCCTCTGACCTCACTTCCCCAAAGTCCCAGAATTCCCTCAAACATTGCCACCATCTGGAGATCAAGTGTTCAAGTACACAAGCCTATAGAGGACATTTTACATCCAAACCATAATACACATAAAGTGCTCATCAATTGGAAATTATTAAATGTTATCACACATGAAGCACAAACTATAATACTCTTAAGAAGCAGATAAGCCTATATGGTTTGATGTAGAAAATTTTAAACTAAGAAAAGCAAAGAAGGCTGTGGGTAGAGTATTCTCATTTGTGAAAGTGGAAAATATTTAAATAGACATCAAAAGAAATATAAAGTCCATATTTATAAATACTTGTGAATATCTAGAAATTTCTAAGATGGCACACCAAGAGTCTGTATCAGCTTTCCTTTACAAAGCGAATTGAGGCCATTGCGACAGACTTCTGTTACATACTTGTGTATACTCAAAATTTCTTCAGTTCTGTTTTGGAAGGTATTACGATGACAGGAAAAGCCAGCTTTTGCATTGCCTTCACACATTTCAACTAATAAGAATTGTTTGTAAGTCCCAGTCTGCGGATGTCTTGTGTGCTAGATAGCTTTAGTTATCAACCTGATACACCTGGGTAGGGGGAACCTCAATTGGGGAATTTCCTCCATTGGTCTGGCCTGTTACCATGTCTGTGGGGCAGTTTCTTGACTGCTGAGTGATGTGGGAGGGCCCAGCCCACTGTGGGCAGTGATACCCCTGGGCAAGTAGACGTGGTTGTATAATAAAGCAGGCATGGGCCAGGGGAACAAGCCAGTAAGCAGCCTACCCCCATGGCCTGTGCTCCAGCTCCTAACTCCAGATTCCTGCCTGAGTTCCTACCTTGGGCTCATTCAGTGATGAATTGTGGCTTGGGAGATGTAAGTCAAATAAACCCTTTCCTCCCCAAGTTAGTATTGGTCAGAGTGTTTTGTCACAGCAGTTGAAGGCAAACTAGGACATCTTGCCTGTGTCTTCTTTTTCATTCACCCAGCATCCCTCTATTGTAATACGTATTGGACATTGGCTGGCTCCAGTTGCGTAGGCATCTAAAGCATGGGTTGATTTCATTTCATGGAGTAGGAATAAGGTACCTAACTGGCTTCCAGCTCTGCTACCTCTTCTCACGGCTCCCATTTTATACATGAAGAGCCTGGAGTTCAGGGAGAGAACAAAGGGATTTTTGTCTAAAACCATATAACTGGCAGGCTGGTAAGAAAATGAGTTTCCTCCATCCAGTCCTGTTCTTGTTTCAGAATGGCCAAGGAATAACCTACTACAAGAATGGAAACCAAGCATGCTTACAGGCCAAACTGATCTAGACAATCCCTCTCCCCGGATGATTCTAGATTGTGTCAAGTAGTCAATTAAAACTAACCATCACAGTGTCCCTTACTCTGTAATTCCTTTGTGTCTCATACGACACGCTACAAAGCTCCAGGCTTATAGTCAAACCCATTTATTTTCTACAAAACAGGAGAGCAGAGGCTCTTGATGCTCCACAGCCAACCTGGGCATCTCCTTACAGGAAAAGCCAGTTTACACAAGTAAAAGTCTGGTATGCCTGCCTTTTTGGTTTAGCTACTCTTGCCTCCTAGTTTCCTTACCTAGTTCCGCCTCAGTGCCCATTACTTCATGCTCATGAACACTCCTGTTTATAGGAAACACCACCCAGTAGGGTGGTGACATCTCAGGATAGTGGATTCCACAGAAGCCATTCTGCTGTGAATATCAACCACGGTGAGGCTCTGGGGAGTTTTGAGAAGACTCTTGAGTAGGACTCCTCACTATCTCATTGAAACTAAGAGACACACAAGATAAGGGCTCAGGGTGTGTGTGTGTGTGTGTGTGTGTGTGTGTGTGTGTGTGTGTGTGTGTGAGAGAGAGAGAGAGAGAGAGGGAGAGAGAGAGAGAGAGAGAACATTAGCATCATACAATAAGTAAACTGTATAGATCAAACCTCCACAAATGGAGATACCTGTCAAATGGAATGTTCAAATAAATGGACACTAAGAATGGAAATCAGTAATATATAAATGTATTCACTTGTCATTCAATAAACATTACTGAGTACCTATTATATTCTTGGAATTTGTTAACACTCTTAGAAAAAAGAAGTTAGTTGATTAATTAGTAATAAGTAAACCTAATTTCTAGTCCCAAGAAGCAAACCTGACCCTGCTTTGAACTGTCTGTGCTATGAAATGGCTTGGCCTAACCTCATTTTCCACTTCAATTCCTTCAGCTTTAAAATAAGAATAATGTTCACGTCTACGGGTTCTGTGCTCATGAGTGTAAGCCAGTTCCTAACTGTTGTTAGACATCAACCATAGCTGAGCTTTTGATCTCTTTTGCTGCATGCACCAAAATATCTCTTTAGGTGCCAGCCCAATCACTATATAAATTACTGTAGCACAATTTTGGTTTTTTTACATATCTTGGTAACCCCCACGTATTTTATTTTACACATTAGTAGCAACAATCTAGGGAAGAATTCACTCTCTTCTCTTGATTTCCCAAGGAGTCCGTCAGACGAACACTTTTTTAAGAATTCTTGCTTTTGAGCAATGGTCTTAAACCAGGAACATCTGACACAATCTAGAGTCATTATGAAGGACATCTCATTGTGAAATGTCACGAGTGCTGCTAAGCATTTTACAAGGCACAGGACAATGCCCTCATAGCAAAAAAAAAAATGGTGGCACTCAACCTGCCCATCACGCTGCAGCTGGGACACACTGCTGTCAAGCAATATCCAACCAAAGACCAAAAAGTTGCCAGTCTTTGCATTCCCACCAGATTCCCATGCATGCTCCTCGTTTTTGAGCCTCTTGCAATTCCTCTGAGGGATCCCAGTGTTTTAGTTTTCTTTTCCATTCTTGCTCCCATCCTAGTGTGCCTTCCTAGTTGCTCTCGATCGACAGGCCAGACATTGTGTATGAGCAGTTATGAGAGCAGCTGGATTTGCTGGACCTACTTCTTAGACACTCTGAGAGAAGTCTGTCCCCCAGGCAAAAGCAGAAGGATCACGTGGCTTTGTCTAGCTTCCCAGGCCTCGTACTGACTACATAGCTAATTCAGTGTTTTCTGCAAGCCCACTTAAAATACCTGACTCTTTTTCAAGCTTCACAGGGCAACGGGGTAATGAAGAGGTGAGAGGATGAAGCATGTGTCCCAGTGGGGGACCAGTAAGAACAATGGAAGGTACAACTGAAACGTCTTCCCCCTTTCCTCATGGAAATATATTCATCTTCAAAGAAAAAGCATGTGTTGATTTTTTTAAATAAATTTCTTAAATGAAAGAACAAAGATTGAAAACTCCAAGTTTTTTTTAAAGGCAGAATAAAGAGCAGTAGTCAAAACAGCACTCGTAAAATGCTTGTAGGAGACACCTTGAGAAATAGTTTGCCTTTACTTTGGCACATTTTAAGTTACCCATCCAAGCAGTGAGTGACATCCCTTTGGCTTGATGCTTCTGAAAAACATCAGTCCTGGCCCAGAACAGACCAGTCCTACTTGTGACACTCTCTTGCTAGGTAACACCAAGAAAGAAGAGCAGCAAAGGATGCTCAGGATGGTGGAGGTGCAGCAGGCTAGGAAGGGGTTTCTTGTGAAAGACCAATCCAGTTCTCAGAGCGCTGGTGAACTCTTGGGTCTTCACTCCAAGCTCAGTACTTGGCAGTGGGAAAATATTCCCCAAAAGTTCGTTAAATGAATAAGTTTTGTGAATGAATAAGTAAATCATGACCATCCTTTGAGGAAAGATTTATTGCCCATTTTGTTCATAATGGAACTCAAGGAATTTAAGTTTGTGTGCCCGAAACTGCTGGTGGACTGAGCCAGGATTAGAGCTACATGTCACACGACTGAAAACATCTAGAGTCTGAAAATATTCCCCAAAAGTTCGTTAAATGAATAAGTTTTGTGAATGAATAAGTAAATCATGACCATCCTTTGAGGAAAGATTTATTGCCCATTTTGTTCATAATGGAACTCAAGGAATTTAAGTTTGTGTGCCCGAAACTGCTGGTGGACTGAGCCAGGATTAGAGCTACATGTCACACGACTGAAAACATCTAGAGTCTCCTTTTCCCTCTCTCTCTCTCTCTCTCTCTCTCTCTCTCTCTCTCTCTCTCTCTCTCCTCTCTCATTTAATGGAGGTTTAGTCAATGCACCTAAAATAAGCTAAAAGATGATCTAACTGGGGCATCAGTTGCACTAACACTGATCAGCATTAATGACAATGGGTACAATGGGTAGTTGGGAAATATTATATCAAGGAAGACTAAACAGGTTTCTTCAGTGCTGGGCTTATCAGAGTTTTTAATTTGTCACTACATGGCTGGAATAGAATACAACATTCCTCACACCTAGCCTGGAAACACATTCTGGGAAGAATATCATTATATGATTGCATACTTTGTTGACAAATATGGGGCAATCATTTTTGCCTCTCTTGTCTCAGCTACCTGATTGGATGGTTGCCAGAAAGGAGAAATCATCTCATTTCATCGTCAGAACAGTCTGCCTGGTGAGATACGAATAGCTGTTTCCCATCATCTGGGTACCAGACACCAGTGTGGAGCATGTGCAGCGTAACCCGGCCCCGTGTTTATGCCACAGCAGCTAGGAAAGGACCTAAAAATAAAAAAAAAATAAAAAAAAAAGAAATCAGCTGTGGCTGCTTTAACCCTACTTAACGACAGGGCAGCTCTCTGGAAAAGTGTGCAGCGTCGCAACACATGTTCATCTCTACTCTTACACTGACAGTCACTTGAAAAATAAATAAGGGGGCTGGAGAGATGGCTCAGTGGTTAGGAGCACTGGCTGCTCTTTCAGAAGACCCCAGTTCAATTCCCAGCACCCACATGGTGGCTGACAACTGTCTATAACTCCAATTTTAGGGGCTCTGACACCCTCTTCTGACCTCCTCGGGCACTGCATGACTCAGGTGCACCTACCTATAGGCAGACAATATATTCATACACATAAAATAAAAATAATTTAAAAGGGAAAATAAATAAATGAAGCTTGGTTAGGATTTTCAACAAAGTTGAAACAAGTCATGCCCCTGTTATGTGTTCAATGAAAAAATGAATCAGAAGTTCACTGAGCTTGCTGCCCAGGCTCCACCCGCAGGCCCATTGTGTGCACACGCAGACACTGATTTCAGCCAAATTCTTCGTCACTGGCATGTGCAGAACTCATCTTTTAAGCAATTTGAAAATGGAGCTGATATGTTGATAGCGTGGACCTTTCGACATTGCCTTCAGACATTCATGACATTGCATGAAGCATTATTGATTTTTCAGCTTAAAAAAAGAAACTGTATTCTAATAAGCAGGTAGACAAGGACCGTTATCCCATAGCACCTATGACTGCTTTCTCATCTTTGTAAAGTTTTGTTTGACTAATGTCACTTCAACATGCAGTCTCTTT
Organism: Nannospalax galili; assembly: GCF_000622305.1. Lineage (NCBI taxonomy): Eukaryota > Metazoa > Chordata > Mammalia > Rodentia > Spalacidae > Nannospalax > Nannospalax galili. The sequence goes on along the minus strand of NW_008356473.1, from coordinate 4,093,632 downwards.
TCAATAGTCAGGTCATGATGCTCTACAGTCTTCAGAGGGAAATAGTTGTGAAATAGTTACCTAGCTGAATGCTGAAAATGCCTCAAATGCCTAAAGCCACCAGGTAGAGGAAAGGGGGAGTGTAACCATCAAAAGTAACACTAAGAACAAGGAAAGCAGCAGGCTGTGGTGGCACTTGGCTATCAGCACAGTCACTGGAGTAGAGGCAAGAGTTCAAAGCCAGCCTCACTTCATAACGAGCCTCAGGAAGCTTGGGCTCAATGAGACCCCATCAGCTAAGCAAGAGAAAGAAGGGATAGGAAGAGAAGAGGACAGAAGGGAGGGGGAGGAGATTGCAAGGGAGAGGCGGTAAAGACAGCTCGTGTGGATACAAGAATGGAGAAAGTTTGTCTGACTTGGAGTCCTATTTCAGCCAGATTTAGCTTGATGGTGAAGAATGCACTTGGGAGCTCAGCGGCTTTATTTGAAGCCCAGCTTTGCGTCAGTGAGATGGCTCAGTGTAAGCCTGACAAGGAAAGAACTTAATCTCAAAAGCTGTGCCCTGCCTTCCACACCCATGCCATAGCACATGCATGCGTGTGCGAGCATACACACACACACACACACACACACACACACAAATAATGAATAAAATAAATAAATATGTTTAAAAAGAAACTCGACTTTGTCGTATATAACCTTGCAAGTTGTCTAAGTTTCCTGTGCCTCAATTTCTCTTCTGAAACTTGCGGGGGGGGGCGGGGGGACTAAAATCTACCTACATAAAGTACACAGAATGGTACTTGGTACAAAGTAAGCCTTTGATGAATGTTAGCAATAATTAGGATTACTAGCTGTACAACCATGAAAAGCCTTGTTTTCTCCATCTATAAAACTGGTATCATCATAACCACATCACAGTGTTATGGGGAAGATCAAATAAGACAAGGGACAGAAGCTGAAGTCTGAAGCATCACAAACATTAGGAGGTCATTTTCTTGCTAGGTATAATCTTCATGCCCCTCAGTGGAAGGTATTTCCTTTTCATCTCAAGGCCTTAGATTTGCTTTTAAGAGACTGAACTTTCTAGTGTGCAATGCAGTAAATGCTTGTCCTTTGTGCTAAGATATGAAGTCCTGGTCCGTCATCGGTTCTTCCCATACTGGTGAATGGTTCCTTGAGCCACCCGGTGGCCACCTACTCTGCCTCACCACCTTGACCCACCCACGGGCACATCAACTTATGTCCATACCCAACATAGATGCCTAATTCCCACTTATTTCCAACCCCTCATCCCCCCACCTCCCGCTTCTTCAAGTCCATAGCTACCTTTGAAATTCAGGTCACTATCATTTCTTCCCAGAAATAGCTTCCTATCTACACTCTTGTCCGGGTCAATCCATCTCCTCTGAAACATAGATGGAGAAACTAGTTGAACGTATAATTTCATTTGTGTCCCTTCTCCACGCTAAATCTTTCAGCACAGTCTCCCGGAGCAGCCCCACCTGGCTCCAAAGAACACACTGTGTGATCCCAAGGAATAGCATTTGTGTGTCTCAGATCTCTTGCCTGCACCGGGTGAGGAATTTCATCTCATGGCTCAGGGCTCTCATTCTCGATTCCTCTCCCCACTCACCCCTTGATCTCCTCCACATTTCCCTGTTTGTATTCAACACGGCCCTGCTTGTGCTAGAAAAGCAAAGGATCCCACCAAACTTTTTATCCTCTTTCCAGAAAAATGGGCCAATTCACAGCTGCAGTCGTTGGGAGGATTTCCTGTCTGGGAGCCTGGAAACTGCCAAGAGTGGAAAGCAGCAGCCAGCCAGCGGCCTCTGTTGTTATTGGCCCAAACAACAATACAAACAACCAGCACCAGCACCACAACAAAGCAGTGCCACGTGTGCACAGGGACACACAAACACGCCCGCAGAACCCAAGCAAACCAACCGGGCTGCGAGGAGCGCCCTGGGCCACCCTTTTCCCTGCCAGGCATAGCCCTTGGCCGCAATCCATGGCAGCCCCATTCCCAGCTCCCCCACCATCTGTCACCGGCTCTCTGGTTCCTGTAAGTGTGCTGCCGCCACAGTCCACGGAGGCTAACAAGTAGCAAATGGGGCGCGGGGGCCAGCTCCCCCACCATCTGTCACCGGCTCTCTGGTTCCTGTAAGTGTGCTGCTGCCACAGTCCACGGAGGCTAACAAGTAGCAAATGGGGCGCGGGGGGACAAAACAAAACAAAACAAAGCCACCGCAGTCAGCGGGAAGAGGCGGCTACAGCTTTGACATAAACTGACAAAAAGCCGGGAAATTCAAACAGTGAGTGTGCCCTAAAGACCTTCGGCTGTGAGGTCTGAGCTGCCGGGCAGGGTGTGCAGTGAAGGAGGAAGGCACGGATCAGAGAAGAAGCCTCACTAGGCTAGACTTGAGCAAACCGCTTCTTTCAGAATCCGTTCAAGTGAGACTGTGTCCAACACCCAGGCTGACTGACGGTGGATTGCCCAATAAGGCTTTCCCACTGGGGAAAGGGGAAAGAGAAAAAGGAAAGCTAAACTTCTCTGCAGTGAAAATTCCGGAGGAAACGTTTAATCAGAGCCTCACATGTAGTATAATACAGATTATTGGATTCTCTCTCAAATAATCACCCTCCAAAGAGGACATGCTGGGATAAGTTGCCCTTAAACTGAGTTGTTGAGTTAGTTAAATTCGGTGATGCTATCACTAAATATTTGGGTCCAGGGATCAGGCCCATTTTCCACCAAAAGTTTATTTTGATAAATCTATTTGTCTACTAAAAACTGCATCAAAAAAGAAGGTGGTGGCCTGGATACCTGTATCTTAAGCATATTCACCCCCACTCTCCCCTCTAACTCCTCCCAGATCTACTCCCACCTCCTCACCCTTCCAAACTCATGTCCTCTTTTTTTAATAGCCTGTTGAGTTCAGTTTGTGCTGTCCAAATACTCCTGAGTGTGCCACCGTCCACCCGCATGCCATCAGCCTACGAGGGGCCACAGCCTTAAAGAAAACTGACTCTCCCTCTCCCAGAAGCCATCAACTGTCCATAACTCCTCAGTTAGGGAGGGGTGCGTGCTCATGAACCCCTCCCTCCCCACTCCATACAAGAATGTTGGCTGGCTTGATCTTGACACTCAACAATATTTCAAAGAGGAAATAAAAGGGAGAAAGAACAGCAGGGGGAGGAGAAAGGCAAGAGGAGAGAGGGAAGGAGGGAGGGGGAGAGAAAAGAAGAAAAGAAACAAAATGAAAGCAAATCAATGTTAGGAGACATTAAAACCATTCAAAGTTGAAATGGCCAAACTTCAAGATCCCTAGGCTAGGGCCCTGAGGTCCTTTTATTTAGACAATGAGCCTCTGATAAGCCACGGATGTTTCATTTTACCTTTTACTTCTTACCACAAAGCCACAAATGCTATAAATTCTCATTCCCTACTCTTCAAATTAAGCAAGCAAAATCACTGTACGACTTAATCAAGATGGCCAGAAACAAACCAGAGTTTATTCCCTTCATCTGTCTTTTAAGAATTATTATTCAACAATTCTTTTTTAATAGTTGATTAGTAACAAAAATAAAATAAAATAAACTCCAGAAAAGAAGTTTCAATCCCCAAACAACTCTGATTGACAGCATAATAGCTCAGCTCATTATCCCTAATCGCTAGAGTAAACACGTATTTACAAATAAAAACACACACCAGATGTATTTTCATCTACAAGGTGATGCTGTCAACTAAAATAGAGAATGTGCACCAATGTACAGCATCCATCATTTTAAAGACAGATCCACCATCGTCCCCCACACAGCAATTCACAGATGAAAGCCTATGTGTGCAGATGGTTATGTGTGTGAAAAGGGGGTGTGGCTCTCAGGAAAGTACAGGCAGTAGAGTAAGAAGAATTAGCTCTGAGTACAAGCTCTGCCTAATAGACTTGTACCTCAGTGTCCTCCTCTGTAAACCAGAGTGATAATAGCATCTACTGGAACTATTAAATGTTAAATAAGATTGTGAATAAGGGAGTGTTTTCTACGTAGTAACACACTAACATAACTCTTTTGTGTTCATTCCTTCCCTTTAAGTGTTGAGTCTATTTCTTCCAGATTGATCAGTGTTCAAAGGGATAACACATCTCTCACCTCCCATCCTCCTTCAGGAGGTAAAAGTCAGTTTAAAAGAACTCATCATATTTTAAAGACTAGCCTGACCCTTTACATGAAAGACTTGTTTAGATGATGACAGCTTTGATTACCCTTTCCGGTGGAATTGGACAGAATTCCCAAACATCCCCGAACACGGGGTTCTGCTAGAAGCAGAACAAGAGGGCAGTAAACTCACAGGCTGTGTATCATCAGTGTCTATGAGCAAATAATATGAATTAATGGCTCATACTCAGGCCCATAACAATCATTCATTGGCCAATTCATTGAGCGTCCTGACTCTGCCAAGCATAGGGTGACAGCAGGAAGCAGACACCCTCAGCACAGGCAAGAGATGCAGTTGTGGGAGCAGATTTTCCTACAGAATAAAAAAATGATTGGTTTTTAAAATGGGTTCTGGATGTTTAGGGTGGTTGTGAGTTTTTGGAAGAACCCAGTCTTGTAGAAGAGCAATGTAACGAAAGCCTGGGGTATCTTTCCTGACTCTCTACACTCAGTCTGATCAATTCTTACTCTCTTACTCAAGGTTTGGAACTAATGCAAAAGCTGCATGAAAAAGTCAGGTTTGAGCCTGGCCCAGGTTACTACACTGCACTGGCAGCAGCCTGAATGGGTTCTCTACTAAGACGAGACCACATCTCCAAATGCCATCAGGAAGCTCAGTCCCACATAGACGTAAGACTCAGAGAGTAGACAGATCTAGTTCTAAGGGCCTTTTGTTGTTTTGAATGAGAAATGTCCCCCATAGGTTTCAAGTGCTTGAATACATGGCCCCAGATGGTGGTGCTGTTTGTGGAGGTTTAGGAGGTGTGGCTTGTTGGAGGAAGCATGTCACTGGGGGCAGGCTTTGAGAGTGTATAGCCTTGCGCACTTCCAGGTCGTCTATGCCTGCTTCCTGTGCTTGCTTGAAGACGTGAGCTGTCAGCCATGCCTCCTCCCTTGTCATGATGGACTCTTTCCTCTGGAACCATAAACAAATACACTCTTCCTTCTGTAAGTGGCCTTGATCATGGTGTTTTATCACAGTAACAGAAAGTAAGCACCACAGGTTTCTTTAAAGCTTGCCTCCTTGTTTCACATACTAGAAGGAGCATGAGCACATTGCTCATCTCTGCCCACAGTTGCACTTTCTGCCTTACTCTGAATTATTCATTGACGATCTGCTTCACTGTAGATTCGCACTGCCTCTAACCTCAGTACTTACTCTTTTTCCGTTGCCCTTTGGACTTGATGATGGGCATTGTGGTCCCGGCAGGACCTTTTTCCATCAGGTTTCACATCTCATGCAGATGCACTGCTGTGGGCCTCAGTGGTTGAAAATGGCCTTGGACTTTATCTTCATGAGTTCTGCTACTAGGGACACCCATTTACCAGTTTTATCTCACTTCTTTGAGCAACTCCTGAACATGATACCCAACAGTAGTTAAAACAGGAGTAGCTAGAGTCAGCAGAGTGAGATCTTAGCAGGACTTCTGATAACAAGTGGGAAAAATTAGGTGTGCAGTGTAGATGGAGGATAAGTACTGGGGTCCCACCTACTCTACAGACTTCAGAATTTGAACTCTGGTTCAAAATAAATAAATAAATCAATAAATAAATAAATAAATAACCATCTGAATCAATGCCCAAATTGCTATAAGCATCCTGCAGGTATGTAAGAGTAACAACTATTAGAAAACATTCACTTTACTTACTGGGCCCACAGCAATGATCTTTCAGTTAATGAATCCAACCTGCCCCCTCTGAAGAAAGGTCATCATGACGGAGTCCGTGGCTTGGTCCTCACACTCGCCGAGATTCTGCTCTCACCTCCTTGCTCTTTCCTGCATGTAGTAAGCCCAACTCACCTGGCCCAGACTGATCTCATTTAACCAGGCCTTGGAAATTGCACTGTTTATAAACTTTGTGGATGGGATGATGTATACACAGTCAAGTTTCCATGTGAAATGGGCAACTGAAGGCCTTCATTGTTGAAAAATGGAACTAACAGGGGCATCAGCGAGGTCAGCATGGTAGTCTGGGGTAAGGGGACAAGAAAGGGAAAGGCACGCAGTATATGAGTCGTGAATGAATTAGAGGAAATCTGAGAATGTAGCTTAATTGGTAATGAGCTTGCCTAGCATGCAGTACACCCTGGGTTCCATCCATAGCACCTCATAAACTGGGCATGGTGATGCAGAACTCTAATCTCAGCACTCAGAAGTGAGGCAGGAAGATCAAGGTCATCCTGGGCTACAAAGTGAGTTTGTCTGGGGTCAGCATAGGATCCTGCTCAAATAAACAAACAAACAATTAATTAAAGGAATTAGCATTTCCTGGACACTTAGTAAGGACCTAGAAATGAGTATATGAATAAACTACGCTTTTTTTTTTTTTTGGTCTTTTTGAGACAGGGTCTCCCTGTAGCCCCAGCTGTCCTGGAACTCACTATGTAGACCAGGCTGGCCTTGAACTCACAGAGATCTGCCTGCCTCTGCCTCCCAAGTGCTGGGACTAAAGGCATGTGCCACCACACCCGGCATGAACTACCTTTTTTGACTGTTCTTATACTCAAAATGAAGCATAGAGGATGGAGGTCAGAGATCAGCTTTTCAAATTGATTCACTACATAATGGCTGGACCATCAGCAGCAATGGCTCAAGGCTGAGTACAAAGAGGAGAGACCATGGCCACTTTGTGCCTTAAACTTCAGGTTGGGTTTGTCTCTAGAGACAGGCTGAGTTGTGGAGAAGAGATGTGAGGAGGCAAAGTCACCAACTGGATGTGGCTTCTAAGGGCACACACATTAACTTCTGGAACAGTTACGCTTGTTTTTCAAGTTTTCCAAGTTGAAAATTGGACTATAGCTAATAAAGGAACGTTATTGGCTTTTTGGGTGGTGAAACTCTAATTTGAAAATGCCCAAAAGGGAATTTTCCTCTTTCTCCCTAATTTTTGTTGTTGGAAGGAGCCTTAGAAATCTAAACCCCTGCTGTGTATGGTGGCACGCACCTTCAATCCCAACAGAGGCAGGAGGATCTCTATGAGTTCAAGGGTAGCCTGGTCTACATAGAGAGTTCCAGGCAGCCAGGAGTACATAGTAAGACTCTATCTCAAAAATCAAACAAACAAAAACCTAAACCCCTTATTTACAGATGAGAACACTAAAGTCATATGAAATAAAGGATTTGCTCAAGGCCAAAGGGATAGATGAAAAAACAACAACGAAAACAGAAAGAGGATCAGAATCCAAGACCTTAGACGTCAGGAAAATAACTTTTCATCTTTATCCTCGTCTTGGAATTCATGAATGGAGACTACTGAGGGAATGAATCTAAGACTCTGCTTCTACCTCGGGAAGCACCAGTCAATGGTCGTGTACAACCATCATTGTCTTTCAGGAGAGTCTCATACTACAGCCTATAAATGTATTCAATTATTATTAATTAAAAACACTTTTAAGTTTTAATAAAGCAATTGAGATTTATCATTCAGTGATATTTTGTTTTTGAGACAAGTTATCATGCAGCCCAGCCTGACCTCAAACTCACTGTAGCCAAGGATGACCTTGAACTTCTGATCCTTCTGCCTCCACCTCCCTGATTGTTGAGATTACAGGCATGAGCCACCATACCTGATTTCTGCGGTACTTAGGGGTGAAACCCAGGGCTTCATGCATGCTAAGCAAGCACTCTACCGACTGAACTGCATCCCCAGACCTGATAGTGTATTTTATATTAGTTACATAATTTGTCATAGCAAGCTGGTTCACTTACGTCTTTGTTCACAAATATGAGGAGTATGTACTACATAGGCTAGCACCATTTTACAGGCTGAGGAGAGTGGGTGGTAGTGGTGAGTAAGGCATCTATACCCTTGTTCATATCTTAGTGACAGATTCAGACAACTGTTTTCAAAATTTATGCTTTCAAAGTCCTTCGATGGATGACAGCCCTTTCTAGCTCCCCATCATGAGACTGTATTTGAAAAAAATAATAACAACAAGCTTCAGAAGACATGTGCTTGATCCAAATTTCACCCTTAGCCAAATCTTTCATGGTGAAACAGTTCTACTGACTCAGAAAACAAAGCCAAAGGAAGTTTTAAAGCCTGAAATATCAGGAAAGTCTAGAACCTGCCCCTAGCAGGAAGGCAATATGTTCAAGGCCTGTTTGTTTTTCAGCAGATGGGAAAATTTAGGAAAATTAAGGCTTGGTCTCACAGGCTCATTCTATGTGAGCAATAAGAGAACTGAGAGAGTTTTCCTTCACCAATACCCTTGTGCATGAGGAATTAGGGGAACCGGTGGAAAGGCTCACAGTCTGCCCCAGCTAGTGCTGAAATTTAAAAGGTCCATTTCCTATGGCTCCAAGGTAGGAAGGAAAGGCCTTAGCAATGCATTTTCTTTTTCTCGTTCACTTGAGCAAGCTGCTTCCTCAGTGGGCTTTCTTTATGCGTCAGTCTGTGAGATCAAAGGTAAAGATGAAGGACCTGGATCCAGAAAATGAAGTCAGCCCTGAGATTTGTTTTTCCTTCCATAGATGCACAACCCCAGTTGCCCTTTGGTCAACTAGAGACCTTGAGCCCCACTGACCACCGAGAAGCTACATCCCACTAGTGGAATCGTGATGCTTGGTTAGGCAGCTTCGCCAGTATTTGCTTTTGCTTTCTCTGGGCTTTCGTTTCTTCCTCAGTCCCTCGGCTGCATAGAACCATAATGCAATTTTGCAAAAACTAAGCAAAAGAGGAATACATTAGTCTAGTCACTTGGAACTGCTGCCAAGGAACAGCATCTTCAACTGATTGCTAGCCAAGTCTCTCATGAGACTGTAGAGACTCTTACAATACCGCTCAGGGAACAAAGCAGGGAGGAAGAGAAAGCGGAGGGTTGTGCTTGTAATTTACAGTACACGGTTATGGGAAGTTTCTTAAATTACCAGAATGCTGGTGTCTGGGGGTTTCCTCTACCCCAGAGAAGATGGTCATGGGAAGGGAAAAGGGAGGGTTATCTTACCAGTATCTTGCAGCCAAATTCGTAAGGGTCAAAATTCTTTCCTAGAAATGTCAGTGGCAAGGCTCAAACAATGACCACCAGTCCAACAACTCCCAGACCTGGGTGTTTGGCGTCCTCCTTACCATTCAACAATACTGTCATCCCACCCACCCCGTTCTCAGAAAGCTCAGAACTCTGGGGACCTGTTGTCTTAAAGGCACTGCGATGAAAAGATTCTGGAAAGGAAGCCTGGAGTTCAGCATTTTCCTAGAGGATGGAACCCATGGGCATCACAGTTTTAATTAGTTTCACCCCTTTGTTCATCTCAGGTTCAGGTATTCTGTCTAAAATTCTCTAACTCAGCTTCCTTTGACATCTGTCCTGGGGACAGGAAGCTTATGGTGTGTGTGATGTGATATGGTGTGGTATGGTGTGATATGATATGGTATAGTACAGTATGTTATGGTGTGCTGCGTTAGGTATGGTGTGATGTGGTATGCAGTGGTGTGGTATGGTATGTTATTGATGTGGTATAGTGTAGTGAGGAATGGTACGGTGTGATATGGAATGTGTGCTGTGGTATGGTAATGGAGTGCTGTGTGGTATGGTGTGGTATGGTATGGCATGGTGTGATGTGTAGTGTGATGTGGTATGGTGTGTAATACAGTATGGTATGGTGTGGTGTTATGTGTGATGTGGTATGGTGTGATGTGTGGTATGCTATGGTATGGTGTGGTACAGTATGGTGTGGTGTGGTATGGTAGGTATGGTAGGGTATGTTACAATATATGGTATGTGGTATGGTATGGTGTGGTGTGTGGTATGGTATGGTATGTGTGGTATGGTGTGGTGTAGTGTGATGTGATATGGTGTGATGTGTGGTATGGTATGCTGTGGTGTGATGTGATGTGATGTGTGGTGTAATTGATATGGCATGGCATGGCATGATGAGGTATGTTGTGTTGTGGTATGCAATCTTCTCCAATGGTTATGACTTCTGTCAGCCTTCCTTGATCACATTCTCCCATTGGTTCTGTCCTCCTATTCAAACAGAATGTGGTACCAGGAGTCATCCCTTCTGATGGTGGTAATCTCTTTCCTCTGTTCTCCCTGAGGGTTCCAATGTCACAGAAGCCTGGGGTGGGTAGGTGATTATATCTGAATGAATTAAGGCCAGAAACCCTATCTTATACATTCTGGATTTCCAGTTCCACAAACTACTTCATGAGAAGAAAGACAATGTTGAGTCCATGTCCCCTACAAAATACAGGAGCAAGAAAAGCTAACCACCTCTCCTTGCACGTTAGCTCAAAACTCACAAACTAGGAACCACATGTTGGTTAGTCCACATGTTTTCATACAAACATACAGGTTGTTCTAGCAAATGAGTAAAGAAAAATACAGGGATATTTATGTAGCAAGGTTGCTCTAGAGAAAAGAAGTAAATGGAAAAAAAGGGGTACTTCTCTTGTTCTGCTTTGAATGTCTCCTCCAAAAATCATGTTGAAATTTGATCACTATGGTGATGGTAATGACTTGGGATCTTTGTGAAGTGAATAGGTCATGGGGCCACTGCCATCATTAATGGATTAAGGCCATAATGGTAGCATATGTTAGAAAAGTGGCTCTCCTGTTCTCTCCCATAGGCTCTTCCTCTCTCCATGTTATGATCTGCTCTGTTATGACAGGAAAAGAAGGCTGTCACCAGCCATGGTCCCTCGGTCTCAGACTTCTAAAACTACCATATGTGAGACAAATTGGTTTCTGTGGTTTAAAAGTCACCCACTCTTTGGTATTCTGTTACAGCAATGGATAATGGACTTAGCTTCTCTACAGGCAAATATTGCTATAGAAAAGATATTCTGAGCAACATGCCTTAACACTCTGCTATTGGCCTCCAAGGGGCCCGATCAGCTCATCCAACGATCATTCCCTATATGGCTACCTTTCCAATTAGATCCATCCATAAGATCCTCATTGAGTGGATCTCATGACTCTCCAACATGTGACCCTCCTCCATTCACATGAGGCACCTTCAACAAGTTAAGTTTATCCCAGTCCCACTAGACTTCATGGGAGAAAACACATGGCCTCAGAGTGATTAGAGTAATATAATTATCAGGATACCCTTGAAGTGATCTTAGACTCATTTACAAACACCTGGATATCCATCTTTATTAGCAGCAAGCTTTGGGTACATTTCTTCATTCCCACATTCCCTCCCTCTCCAACTCCTTTGGCACACATCTGCTGGTCCGTGGAGACATGAGTCTCGAGAGTTCCATCGCTGAAATGTCCAGCTTCTTAATATACTCTCATTTCCCCTTCTTTGTACCCAGCTTTGGAGCCTTGGTCCTGATTTCCAGTTCCAACAGAGCTCTTGCCCCTTGGAATAGTTAATGATTTTTGTCCCTTGCCTTACTCAGTTTTCAGCACCTCCTAACAATCTTGGCTTGGACTCGCTTCTGATGAAGTGTTTTCCTCCCTTTTCCTTCCTTCCTCGCTTCTTTCCTTCCTTTTCTTTTCAAGATGAATCTTCCTTCCCCACTCCGCTGCCCCATCCCCAGATCTATACCCACAGGACCCAATTCTGTCACCAGTGCTAGATGAGGGGGAGCAGGTAGCAGGAAGCTCAGGAAACTCAGTGGCCTAGGAGAAGCAGGGTCTGGAGGCCGTAGACTGCAGAGTTCAGCTGCAAGATCTTCCTAGGGTCGTGTGCATTCACATCCCAGGAGTGAAAGGAACTTAAAAGTTCATCCGCATCTCTGCTTCTCATGGCACCAAAATATTAGCCGTTAAGGAAGGATTAGCATTCCATGGCGTCCTCCGAGATCCCTGAAGTGGATTCCACAGCCTCCCTTCCTAATGCATTCCAGCGGCTCATCGCACTTGGAGACTTTCCTCAAACTGAACCTAAATCCTGCTGGAAGCAATTTAAGCCATTCCCCTTTGGCCTGTCTTTGTGTGAAACAGAGAGCTCTTTGCCACTGCCTCTGCAGGGTCCCTTCACAGATCCCTTGGTCCCAACAATCACTTCATTTACTGATTAAAATGAGAGCCAGGCAGGGCCTGGGAGAGCAGGAGATGGGGGGGGGGCACAGAGGGAGAGACAGACAGAGAGAGAAAGATGGGGCAGAGGGAAAGAGAGATGGGGTAGAGAAGGATATGGGGGAACAGAGAGAGGCAGAAGGAAAGAGGGGGCGGGGCCAGCACAGAGGAGCTTCCATTCCCCTGACTGGTCACCTTTCAGAAGAGGCAGTGACGGCCGTGGGCCCCAGGTTTAACCCGGCTCTCATTTCTCATCTTCTTCTCTTAAGCTTTAGTCCTCTTTCACAGCCTCATGACCTACTTTCATCTCAAGCAACTTCCTCCCCTTGAAGCATCTAATGCGCAGCCGGCCCAGGGTGATTCAGTTGAGCCCACAGCTGTTCCCACCTTTCCCTTCATCTCCTGGCAACGTGAAGAAAGCAGTAAGGACTATCAGGTTTTCTGCTGGCCAGACCTGCTTTTCTGTGCTGGCAAAAGGACACTAGGAGACAAAATATGTTCTTCCACCCAAGACAGTAAATAAAAGAATGCTGTGGGTGTAGAGGGCGCTCAGAACATTTCACTTTTGTAATTGTGCATTCTGAACTAAGAGCTACCACAAAAGACCATTCTTGGGAAATGGAGGGGGTTTGCGGTATTATCTGGGGGCTTGCTGGCCAGCCAGGTTTCTGTCTCCAGTTTTCCCATTCTTTTTCAGATTCTAGATGGAGGCCCCCAAGTTTCTGGGGCCTCTAACCAGAGACAGCTGCCAACATTTCCCCATAATGAGCCATGGGGTATGTATTGGCCAGTTACATCAATTTGCAAGATGCTTATAAAGTTCCTTCATCCTTTCTCCTACCTGCTGTTTCCTGAACCCAGTGGTTGACAGCCTATCACCTATGGCGGGTCACCTGAAGCAACAATACCAGGCCCTCTTCCCTGGGGTTTCTTTCTTGTCATTTTATTTTCAAACTTTCCTTGCTTTCTTTATTTTCTTTTCTTCTCTCTCTCTTATTCTTTCCTCTCCTCTGGTGTCTCTGTTTACACAGTTTAGAGACTGGGAACGTTTTGGTAGTTTTCCAGCTGCTTATGCACAAGTGTAATTGAGTCATTTATTTTTAGTGATGTCAAGACTTTGGGAACAGAAATAAAAGGAACATTACACACTGACTAACTAAAATGTAAGAGAGTCCTCATTTGGAAGATGAAGACACAGTGGATGTGATTATTTTCAAATTGGAGGCTCTTCACTCCTCATTTCAAAACCAGATTTGGAACAGAATTTGTCTTATTTTCAGCTGGTGGAATCTCCGGTCTCAAGGAAAATAATTCCGAGCCCTTCCAGGGTTGACGGCCGCCTGACAGCGCCTCGCTCTCTTCCCCTTTAAGTGAGAGCCTTGCTTGGATTAGTTCCTGGATGGAAAAGATGACACTTAAAGACCTGTGGGACATCCTAGGATCCTCATAGGAAAAGGTCACAGGAGCATCATCTGTCACTTGAAACAAAACAATTAAAGAAGCACGACAGCCTCAGTTTGAGCATATCCCAGCGTGCTGAGCTACCTCTTTTTCTATGCACCCATGTTAATTTTGAAGGAAAAACGATCTCAGAATTAGACTGCACTGTCCATTCTTTATAAAGCTATCACAATGTGCTCATGGTATTGACACAGGTAAGCAATCCTTATGATTTTTAAAGATTATTTACTTATTTATTTTTGTGTGTGTCTGTGGGTGTGCAGCTGTGTATGCACACACATGACAGAGTGTGCATATAGAGTTCAGAGCACAACTTTCCATGAACTGGTGCTCTTTTCCTACCTTGTTTTTGAGGCAGGGTCTCTCATTGTTTCTGCTGTGCAAGGTTAGGGGAAATTCTCCTGTCTCTGTCTCTGAGCACCTTGCCATGCGAGTGCTAGGCCTACAGAGGCAAGCCACTGCATCCAGCTTTATCCAGCCTTTAACGTAGGTTCCAGGGCGTGAACGCAGGTCACCAGGTTTACACAGCAAGTACTTTTACCAGCTGAGCCATCTCTCCAATCCCATTATGGTTTTTTTGATTCTCCCACCACCAAATCTCCTCCAAAAGATGAGGCAACCATTAAATCTTGGCATCATATCCCACGAGATGTTTGAAAATATAATTCTAATTAATAAACTAATGAATATCAGTGGAGTGCTTATAATACTCCAGGCACTCTTCCAAATATTGTACATATGGAGCGGTGGCCTTCTGTCAGAGCTGCTTTGAGAGAAGGAAAGAGATAAAGATGTGGAGCAATTTACCCAGAGATATACAGCTATTGTGCAAGACCCAGTAAGGCTCTAGTCTCTGTTTATATTCACTGCCTTAAATTCCTCTCACAACAATAGAAAAGCAGCCATCAAAAGGGAGCAACACATGCAAGGTAGATGGTAACGAGGTATTATTTATTCTTCATAAATAAAGAACTTTTGCAAAGCAATAAGCTAGGTGTCTCAATAGAAAAAAAAAAAAAAAACAAAGGAAAAGAATAGTCAAAGCTCACACAAGATGGTCACCAAGCTCTTCATAAACTTGTTTCGAGACAGGGTCTCCCTGTAGCCCCAGCTGGCCTGGAACTCAATATTTAGGCCAGGCTGGTCTTAGTCTCACAGAGATCTACCTGCCTCTGCCTTCCAAGTGCTGGAATTTAAAAGCATGGACCATCACACCCAGCTAAACTTTTAAATTATGGAAACACATTAAAATTAAAGAAGCATACACTTAAACAACGATATCTCCTTTTTCCATCAAAAGAATTAGATTATAAGAAAAAATAGTGCTACTCAGTTTCACTAACTGTGTGAAGACACAACTCCAAATGCTTGCTCTAGAGGGTAAGTTGATATGGCAGTTATGAAAGCACAGCTTTAGCAGTGGTAGGCAAGGGCTTAGTAATTCCAGTTACAGATTTATTCTAAGTAATAGAACAGAAGTGTCCATGCTGAAATGTCAACTTTAGCATTATTTTAAGCAATGGTATCGCTTTCATTCTTTTTTAATTTTTAGCAAAAAAAGTAATGGGTTTCATACTGGCATTTTCATACATGTAATAATGGCACATCTAGCTTTAGCAGTGGTAGGCAAGGGCTTAGTAATTCCAGTTACAGATTTATTCTAAGTAATAGAACAGAAGTGTCCATGCTGAAATGTCAACTGTAGCATTATTTTAAGCAATGGTATCGCTTTCATTCTTTTTTAATTTTTAGCAAAAAAAGTAATGGGTTTCATACTGGCATTTTCATACATGTAATAATGGCACATCTTTAATGTAGGATGATAAAGTCATGTTCCTTACAATAGCGATTCCTGTACACACCAATGTTTATTGCAGCACTGTTCACAGTTACCAAGGTTTGGAATCTGAAGATCAACCAATGAATGGATAAATAAAATTTGATATACATATGTGATATATATATATATATATATATATGATTTTAGCAATATTTCATGCCAAACTTTTGGTTCATATTTTATATTAATAAAACATATCAT
>NW_008356473.1:4076120-4077893 GCF_000622305.1 Nannospalax galili | reverse complement strand
TGGAGTATTAGGTATAAAGAAGAATAAAATAATGTAATTTATAGAGAAATGAATAGAGCTACAGATCATATTACATGAAATAAGGTAGACTAGGAAAGACAAATGTTTTTTTTTCTCATCTATGGAATCTAGATTTTAAAAGACGTGAAGTGGAAAAGGAGGAGCTATTTGAGAAGAAAAACAGAACTAGTGGGGTGGGGAGAGCAGGAGAGAGAGTAATGGGGGCGACTGTGATCAAAGCACATTATATAGATGTACTTAGATGTCACAATGAAAGCCATTATTTTGTACGATTACTATATATTAATTTTTACCAAGATTGAACTAATTGGAGGCTACAGGAGAAAAAATAATTAAGAAATTAGAGAATTGTGCTCTGTTTATATTTCAATCCTTAAATGCCTAATCAACTCTATTAAAAATTCTTTTTTATTAAAAGAAAGCAAAAAGCTTAAAAAGCACTCTCTGAAATAAAATTAATAGTTATAGAAAATGCTCATAATCTATCATTAAATGAAAGATGAACTTGTGTAATATATGTACAATTTGATCTCAACATTATTAAAAGTGTGTCTATGTGTAAAATAAATACTGGAAAGCCAAGTATAAACAAATGATGTTTCTGGTGCTGGGATTTGGTGATCCTTCTTTCCTCTCAACATCTTTCTTCAATGAAAACACATTTTTTATAGTAGATAATTAATAAAAGTTAATATTGAAGTAAATATAGGAAACTACAGAAGTCCTCATAGCTCTAATTAATAAATTTGACAAATTACATTTGAACTCTGACTTTCACTCTGAGAGTCCTAACAGTAAAGCAAAAAAAAGAATAAATCACATCATTTTTTATAGAAAAAGAATATAATTTAGTCTCTTTGTCTCTCTCCCTTATTTTTGCTTCTGTTTTTGTTTTTTTTTAAATTTTTACAAAAACTTTATTGAGAATTTCATACATGCATGTAAGGTGTTTTGATCAAATCCATGCCCATTCCCTGCCCTCCAACATTTCCCCCTCTGAAGAGGTAGGTAACCCTAAAATCTTTTAAGGATTAGATACAAGCTCCCAAATACTTTTGACATTTTTGGCCTTTGTAATAGAGTGTGTTGCTGACAGGCCCAAGGACATTTTGACTTTTAGACAAGAAACTGAAGGGATGCAGGGTGAGGCAATTGGAGTACCCTTTCAGTGGGTCTATCTAAAAGACTCCTAAATGGCATAACTTTTGTCTCTAAGAGGAGAAGAAAGCCCTTGAATGAATGGGAGATGTGAAGGAGAAGTAAAGGCAAGAGTAATTAGCATTACAAGTTCTAGACAGGGAATTATTAAAAAGTCAGAACAGAGCAGTTTTCGAATGTTCATATGAGAGTCCATTGGAGTTTCTTGATAAGGGCTTCAAAAGCATCCCTCTATTGGGTTCTTCCTCATTTTCTTTTGTCTTCCAAGGCTGGACTAGTTGGCTGGGTACCTCACTCAGGTGAGGTCCAGTAACCCTGCTTGGCACTCCTTTAATGAATGAGCACAACTGTCAGCATGCCCAGTTGTGATGATGTTTAGCGATCAGGCTCAGCCGAAGTCGTGATGATGGTAGTTATTTCATGCAGAAGAGACTGCTGTATAGCATCATCTTATTAAATGGACCTGGAATTTAAAAGGATTTGGTGTTAGGAGCCACATATTAGGCAGAACATACGTCATTTATTTTTTCTGAGTCTGTTACTTCACTTAGTATAATAGTTTCTAGATCCATCCATTTACCTGCAAATTTCAAT
>NW_008356473.1:4067180-4075965 GCF_000622305.1 Nannospalax galili | reverse complement strand
CATTGTATAAATGAACCACATTTTCATTATCCACTCGTCAATTGAGGGACACTTAAGTTTCTTCCATCTCTTAGTTATTGTGAAAAGAGCAGCAACAAACATGGTTGTACAAGTGTCTCTACAATAGGAATTTTTTTTGTTTTAAGAGAGGGTTTCGAGTAGCCCAGGTTGGCTACATAGCTAAAGCTAATCTTAAACTCCTAATTTTCTTGCACTGGGATTGCAAGTTATGCCATCACACTTGGCATAAGTTAGTCTTCTAGAAACTCTTTTGGATACTAAATTAAAAGCTTGCCTTATTGACTACATGTAAGGGACGTGGACATTGGCTAACAAGTTGGACATAGAACATACTGATTCTGCTTTGATGCTGAGGAGTTTGAATAAATAGCAACCCGGAAAAAGCATTTTTACAGGAAAGTACAGTTTGAGATAATGGACAACTGTTTTCCTTGAAATATGTACCTTAAACCCAGAAATAAAGCTTAGGGAACCCCGAAGAACACTCTTGGGTGTTGTCTCCAAAATCGGTTATAATAATGCAATAAGCAATCTTGTAGGTACAAAAATGATTCAGTATTGATAGAATGAAAATTATGACTTTGGGCCTCCTTGAGTTCTTGAGCAAAACGTCTTTCTCCAGAATACAGAGTTGGCCTGAGAGCAAAGCAAATCAGCTATGATTTAAAGAGATTTGTGCCAACTATTCTCCGAATGACCACATTCCCTTCCTAAGTCTTCCTACAAAGACAGAAAATCCATGAGTGATAATATTTTTAAACTTGAAATGTCTTTGGAGTATCTGTTCTCTGGAGACAATTAAGTTTCAGGGAGCTATGAGTGTCTTTGGAAATCTAGTGATAGCTGTGGAGTTTGTCCCCAGAAGCATATACAAAATGCTAAACTTTGCATAACTTCGAAGGAGCTCAAGTCTGCTTTCACATGTATCCTGAACTCCGTAGAACACTTGAGTTCAATCATGTTTTTTTGGGAGAAGTTGACAGCAATACACATCACTCTGTCTAACTGAACAATAGTTCTTACTATTGCAAGATGGGTCAGGAGTGAAGCAATTCATCCAAGATTATAAGGCAAATGAACTGGAAGCTCTGAGATAGAAATCAGGTCTACTATTTCCCCAGACAAGCTTCCTTCTCCCACAGCCTTTCATCACTTATATTTTAAACCTTCCTTCACTTCAAGTAACAAGGAAATGCTCTACAACCATCCATGCAAAGGTCCTGGAGGATTCCAGTTCTCCTGGGAACACAGCACAGAAGAAACACGATATAGAATTAGGCTAAAATATGTACCAAACCACCAGAACACTGAGCTTACAGTTGTCTGAAGTTGGCCTGCACATTGTATCTAGTTTGGGCAATTCTCCTTTAACAAACATTGCAACTACCTTCTGAACATGGTCAAAACATCTCACAGCCAAGCCTGGCATGGTAGCACACATCTTTGATCCCAGACAGAGGCAGGCAGATCTCTGTGAGTTCAAGGCCAGCCTGGTCTACATAGTGAGCTCCAGGCCAGCCAGGGCTACACAGTGAGACCCTATCTCAAAAACAAAACCAAAAAAATCACCTGAAGGTCAGGGATACATTTGGCCATGACCAGTTTTAGAAGCAGCTGTGAGTCAAAGCTCTCGGACCGCCCCAGGAATAAAAGTGACAACATGCCTGAAAATAGGAACATGAGGCAGAGACACCAACAATATAGAAGCCTGGAGACTTATTTTCATGATAGTAAGCAATCATTTTTTTTTATTTGCTAGGAGGAATTGGTGACTCATGAGTGAAGAGAGTTATAAGATGCTTTGGTATCTGAGAACACAGAAAATTCAACTCTCTCCTGTTATTTAACCAAATAACTGGATTGAATATGCCAGTCTATCAACTGGTTGGTAAGCCTCTATGCTGGTTTTAGCTAGAAGGTTCCTCTTTGGTATCCTGCATACTGGAGTCCTCCTGTTCATCCTCTGAGGTCTGCTCTACATCATCCTTACCCCTGAGATCCTGCTGATTATACCAGTCTTGCTCGTTTCCTTCCTTAGCAATCTCTACAGTACTCTGTGTAAGCATAATTCACACATGCTGCTTCCCAGATAGTATTGCTTTATGACCATGATTTCTTGAACCAGGTTGTAAGTTCTTCAAAGGCCAAGATCATGTTTCTCTTGCTGGTTTCTATTGAGTACACTGAGGGTTTTGAAAAATTGTTTATTGAGCAACTGATTAAAATAGGAAATGGCCACCATTGGGCCTGGAATCTAGGCCAACAGTATTCTCCTGAGAGTTGAGTTTTCCCGTCTAAGAAAACTCCAATTATGCTTCAAGATCTAGCTCAAAATGTCATCTCCTCTGCCACAGGCCCAGTGATTGAGGTGTTTAGAGAGTTCCTGGGTCAAATCAAATAACATGGGATGATAAGATCATACGATATGTTCAGAAACCTGGAAAGATAGCACCCTGTCCTCTGGGTCTAAGAGACGGTTTTCATCCAGATGTGCATTTTGGATAGTATTGAACATTAACCCACTGCTGTCTTTTCTGGAACCCTAACAAAGTCAATGGAAAACCCTAGAATAATAAGTTGAGAAAAACCTTAAACATCACTTTAATTGACTAATGATATGCCTTGACAATGGGATACTATACAACTATTCAAAATACAGTCATAATATATGGAACGTTGTCTAAAATAGTTCTTCAATGGAATTCTTCATGGGAAATCAAAAAGTTGCACTTAAGTAATACTGATAAATGGTTCATGTGTATAAAATTGTGTGCATGAATGTATGTTTTATATACACACAGAAGACACATGGAAACACCCATGTCATAAGAAAATTATCCATCTTGCTCTCTGGGAACAAGATTAAGAAACTGCTAAAAGGAGATCCAGAGCTTTGTAGATCTTGCAGTAAGAATTATTTTTAGTCTTTGGGTCATTTTAAAGTTACTATTGTTGTAATGTTCTAGAAAGTCACCAGTCCAAGTCTTCACCTCATTCTCACTGTCGCATCATGCTTTGGGGTCTCTACCTACTCCCTTGACAGGTTCCTTCTCTCTGTGTACCTTGGCCAGTGCTCTTTTCTCAGGCAGGAATGCCTACCCTTCTCATTTCTCTGATGAAGCCCTACCTTCCTCTCTGGAACCACTCAAGGTCCCACCTCTCTATGACACCCCTACAATGAGTTGCCTGCCTGCACTTCAGAGTCCTCCTACTGCTTCCCACATGTCTACTGCAGATGTGCATATATGCATAAAATGAGAAGAAATTGCCTCTGCCCTCCCCCTGTCCCAGAAGAGCTTTTTCAAGGCAGACTCTGCATTCTGCTCCTGCCTGGTACCACCTTCAGCATTTTACACAGCACCTGAGATACAGTGTGTACTTATACAAGTGTGGAACCAATGGAAAACCTGGAACTGTGCCTCAGATCCCTTCTATGCAACCCTCATACACCTAAGACT
Organism: Nannospalax galili; assembly: GCF_000622305.1. NCBI lineage: Eukaryota > Metazoa > Chordata > Mammalia > Rodentia > Spalacidae > Nannospalax > Nannospalax galili. The sequence continues at coordinate 4,072,486 of NW_008356473.1, read as the reverse complement.
GGAAATCCTAAGCAACCATCTCATTACTGGCGTTTACCCTAAACCTGTGTCGTTGTCTTCTACTCCAAGGGCAAATACCCCTGCTTATGTCCTGTGTGTGTGTGAGCTCCAGATAATTTGATGTCACAACTTGTTCCAGACTAAGATCCAAACTTTTAATTGAATTAAGAAAGAAAAGTAAAGTTTTATATAAAAGAAAGAACTTGTACAGAGCACCCCACGCAGACTTTCAGGGAAGGCTTCCTCCAACAAGTTGACAGAAAATTAAAGTGCAGTTTCTATTGAGTCCGTGGGTAGAAACTTTCTTCCCAGATCAATATTCAATAACTGAACTCCAACCCCACCTAAGGAAATTGTGGCAACAGATGGCTGCTGAGAGGGCCAGAGGCAGACTCTTTCAAGCATGATACTCTTGGTAGCTTAACCAGGCTCCAATAGATTGACCCACACTGAAGGACATTTGGAGTCACAAATTAGAGTTTATAGGCCACACACACACATGCACATATGGAGGTGGGGAGGGAGGAAGAGAGAGAACATTAAATTAGGCAGGGTGCAGTATGGGGAGGTTATTAGGAGGGATAAGGGAGGAGAATCTAAATACCATCAAATTATATTCTATGAAAATCACAAAAATTTAATTAAAAAAAAATTTTAAACCGACCCGATTCAAAGGACTTCTCTGTGCTCAGTTATACTACACCTCTGAGTGATTTGTGTCCATCGGTTTTGAAAAAATGTACCTCAGGATTCTCCCTACCAGCACACACTAGGCTGAAAGAAAATGAATTGCTATGTTATAGAAAGTAGTCCGTATAATTTTGAATGTTTAATTTCATGACTCTCCAAGACATGGGAACTGTTAAATCCGTCTTATGAAAGACAGTGCTGAGCACCAGAAAGATCCAGTGATTAATTTGCCTGAGGTCACACAGGCCCTAAGTTTCAAAGCCCAGGTTAGAATCTGTCCCTTCAGCCTTTCTGTTAAGCCGCATCCACAAGTAAGTCACATATTCTTGACCTGGAAGATTTGCACATGCTCAATTTCAAATTAAAAACTTTGTATAGTCATGACGAATCTGTTTTAGTTATAGAAGCCACATATTTCTTTCCATTTTCTATCTGATATTGACCCAAATTTTTATTCACTGAACATTCCATAAATACCAATAATTTATCAGACCTCATAACAAGCACTCAGAATAATCTCAAGGGCTAATGTGTTCTCTGTGTCCCCAAGGCAAGTTCAGTGGTATTTCATGACGGACTGGCACCCAATGAAAAGTAAGGCTGTTTATCTCAGAGCAATTTTTCCTTGAAGAGTCTCATCACTATACCCTATGAGTAGTAATAGCAGGTAACATTTCTTGAGGACTTAGTACCATCTAGAGTACTGTTCGAAGACTTTTGCATGTACTAGCTCATTCAAGAACTCACTGTAACTCTTTACGCTAGGTGAGTTTTATTGTTCCCATTTTACAAATAAGGAAACTGAGTTACAGAGAAGTGTATTACCCAAGGTCAGATAGCTAAGAAATGGCAAAATCAAGATGAAAGCCCTAGCTACATAAATGAAGCTGCTGTGAGCCTTCTCAAACAAGTGTCTATGAATAAGCATCTTATTTCTTCTGAGGTATGGTATCTGGGACAGAGAACTGCATCATAAGGCAATGTGTGTGTTCTACTGAGTAACTAACATTTCCTTTTCCAAAGTGGTCATGCAAGTCTGTTATTTTTCCTTAATACAGGAAAATATACCCAATACATTATTAAGTTATTATATTTAAAGCAGCATATAAAACTGTATTTATAGTATAAGTCCATTATGTACAATATTTATGAACATAGGGGAAGTTAGAATCATGCTTTCTAATGTTAGTAGCAGGCTGACGGTGTGGCTCTGTGGAAGATCAGTTGCCCAGCATGTTCAAGGATCTCCATTTGATCCCCATCACAGGAAAACAAACAGAGCTATATGTTTACAAAGATAATCAAGTAAGCTGAAAATAATTTTCACCGTTTTCCTTCGTTTTGTTTTGAATTTGCAGCATCTTGTATTACTTTAAGACAATATATACTTATTTTTAAAGGAATAAGATCAAGAGCCTACCTAATCAAAATACTCTTTTCTACTCTACAAGACCAAGAAATAGAAAGAATTAATCATGAATCCATTGGCCCAGAGAAGAAAAATAAAACTTTTCTATGGCAGTTTGAAAAAGCAAGAAGTTACAGGAAAAGATTCATCTATAACTCAAAAAATGGCTCATTTTTATAGGTCTTTTCTTCACTGTTTGGATTTATGGTTAGGTTGACTTTATTTTTTTCCTTTTCTTTTTTATTGAATTTTTGAGATTTTCATGCTTTATAATATGATGGTATTTAGATTCCCTCCCCATCCCCATCTCCCCTTATTACCCAATTTAATGTAGCCTAGGGGGTCTAATTTGTGTCCCCATTTGTGAAGGGCTTTCTTTGTCCCACCCCTGTTTTTCCTAAATATTTGTATTAGGTTCCAGAGCTTTCTGCCTAGATTATAAACCTCAACTTAGTTTCTCTAAGACAAAAACATAATAGATGCTCACTGTATGAAACTAATGGACACCTTGTGAAAAATGCCATTTCCATAGCAGTCATGTCTAAAATCGTGAGCCACTGTTGTATGAATGGTGGGAAATTTCAAGACACATGGAAATATTTTTGCAGAACTAAACAATATCTAGCTAAATGCTTCATTGGAATGCAACTCCCCACTGCATGCAGGAGGCTGCTTAAGCTTGAGGCTATCTTCAAGCAGAAACTCAGATTACATGGAGTAACTTTTGCCTCAAGCAACAGTATCATGACAATTACCAAGTGGTATTTGTCAAATGAGAGAAGACAAAAATTCCCGCTTCCAGAATATTTATTTTGTGTGTCAGATTTTGTAGGAGATACATAATATCTCTTTGTGTTTGTGTGACTGTATGTGTGTGTGTGTGTGTGTGTGTCTGTCTGTCTGTCTGTATGTATGTATGTATGTATGTGGTGGTGGTGGTAGGGTTTGAACTTAGGACCTTGTACATGATAAGCAAACATTGTATTAGTAAGCTACATCCCCAACTTCATAACATCTCTTTTAATCTTCACCGAAACTCTGCAAGGTAGGTATTAGGAATCACTAAAGGAGGAAGTTGTGGTCATCATTTCCCACAATTCACATGCCTTGTACAAAGCAAAACCGGGCTCAGAATTTGGATCTATGAAATCAAATTTCACTGTCTAGGTGCATTTTAGCTAAGTTCTAATCCATGACAGCACTTGAATGAAAATAATAAAAAGCTCATGTTGCAGGCTGCACAAGGAATATACTTTAGGGACAACTTAAAATGAAACATCAACTAATTACTAGATCATGAAGATGTTCAACCTGCCTACCTGTCTCTACGGAAGTGTGAACTGAGACTGTGAGACAATTGTCTCCCACAGCACAAGATAGGCAGATGCTCGTGTGTGTGTGTGTGTGTGTGTGTGTGTGTGTTGAACTTTTTATGATTTGTGTGTGTGCACATGTGTGCAGGTGCCTGTGGAGGCCAGAAGAAGGCATTAGATCCCCCCTTGAACTGGAGTTATAGGCAGTTGTGAGCCATATAATGTGGGTACTGGGAACTGAACTCAGGTCCTCTGAAAAATTAGCAAGAGCTCTTAACCACTGAGCCACTTCTCCAACCCCTGTGGTAGATGGTTTTGATGAGGCTACTCTAGAGCAGAATTTACAGGACCATGTACAGAAATTCCAGAGTTTGACCTGGAAAGCTATCGAATCTGCACATTGTTAAACAGACATAAAAGCCAAAATTATAGCTTTTGTTCAGTCCTGAAAAATGTATCACAGAGTAAAGCATCACATACCTTTTCTGTGGTTTAGCTTCTTCATCTAAAATGGGAATAAAAGCAGCCAAGAGATGACTTAGCAGCTAAGAATGAGTACCACTCTTGCAGAAGATCCAAGTTCAGTTTCCAGCACCCACATGGGCAATTCACAATTGCCTGTGGCTCCACCTCCAGGAGATCCCATGTCCTTCTCAGGCCTCCGTGGGCATCTGCCCTCACATGCACATACCCACACACAGATCCACACACACAGGCATAATTTAAAAATAAAATAAAAATCTTAAAATGGGAACAAAAATCGGCAACTTACTTCATACAGTTACCATGAAGACTGATGAATTTAATTCATGAAAATAAGTGAATTCAGGAGTTGAGAAAGTAGCTCAGTCTATAAAGTGCTTGCTGCAAAAGTTTGAGGACTTGAGTTGATGCCTCAGAAACAGCATAAAAAAGCCTGGTGTTGAGGTACACACTTATAAACAGAGACAGGCAGACACCTGGGGATCTCTGCCAGCCAGCCTAGCCTACTTGGCGAGTTCCAGATCAGTGAGAGACCCTGTATCAAAATACAAGATGGATGGCTCCTAAAGAACACATCCAAGGTTGACCTCTGCCTCCCCACATACACATGTGTGTACCCACACAAACACATACCCCACCCCAAACACACACACACACACACACACATAGGCATACACATAAAAAGGGGGAGGGGGAATAAATGAATTCAGACTTAAAACCACACACATTTAGTACTTTCAATTAAAGTAAGTTATTTTTAATGTTATTACTTTTTTTGAGTACATGGGATTCACATGTTCAGAACATCAATTCATTTAGAATTATTAAGGAAAATTTGGTTTAATTAATGAATGAAGAAAAATGCCCATTATAAATATTTTAATCTATTATGCTAGTCTCAAAAAGATAATCGTTATTTAAAATAAAGTAGTTAAAGGAAGCTAATATAACTAAAAAGTATTAATGTAGAAAGGTTCATAAGGTACCTACTTAAAAAATGAGTTAAGCTAAGCATTTGCTTATAAATACATCTTTGAAGAGTATCCTTTATTTATACAGGGTAAGGAACACATCACATTTGTTTTAAAGAACAACCCCCATACACACACACACAAAGCAATTTCACTGACTGAAAAAGCCCAGGTCATCTTTAAGCTAACTGATGATGTTAAACCTACTCCTACCCGGGACACCTACAAGCCACATTTCGTCCACCTAACAGCCCATTCAGTTATGAATTCATCAGTAAATTAGTGGACTTATAATCCAGTCACTTCTTAATAGTGACGCCAGCTGGAAACCATCAATCCATGAGTCTGTTGGGGACATTTTATATCAAACTGTAACAAATGTCTTGCTTGCTTTGGATGTAAGATTAATCTTAAATTTTGATACTCTTACAGTTCTCTTAA
>NW_008356473.1:4041529-4067105 GCF_000622305.1 Nannospalax galili | reverse complement strand
TCTCTCTCTCTCTCTCTCTCTCTCTCTCTCTCTCTCTCTCTCCCTCTGTATTTTTCAGAGTTCTACAAAGAAACAGAACCAATAGGCTGTATGTGCACGTGTGTATGGCTTCATGTGTGTGAATATAGAGGAAATTACACATGAAGTCAGAGACCTGGAAAAGGAAAGATAGACTCATTGTGAGGATCAGGCTTACACAATTATGGAGGCTGAAAAGTTCAGATCAAGAAAAACATCAAATACATGGGTTCAATATGCGTCTGAAGTGCTAAGAAACAAGTCACTGATGTGCACATGGATCAGACCCAGGAGAGTCATCAGTGTGTGTTCACATGACTCTGAACCTGACAGCTCAGACAGAGTAGAAAAAGCCCTTTCTCTCCCTTTTATTCTATTCAGGCCACCGGTGGACTGGATGAGTCTCAGCCACACTGGGGAGAGGACTTTGCTTTGCTCGATCTACTGAATCAAACATTAATCTCACCCAGAAATCATGTTTAACCAGTCATCTGTGCACCCCATAGCCCAGTCACACTGACCCATCAATTAACCAACTTGAGCTACTGTAACATGTATGCTGTTCAGCCACATTCATCCCACTTCCACTGCCAATATCCCCCTACCCACCACCACTCCTTTTGCATGTCTCTGTACCCCTGTTAAATTCCTTTCCATTTTTCCCTATAGTTTCAGATATGGGAGATCCCAGATAGCGAGTCCCTTATCTTCATGTTAGGTAGCACTCTCAAATTGCCATACCTAGTATTGTTCAAACATATTTTCTAATACAAAATATTAAACTACCATAAACAGCATCACATGTACTGCTTGATTCCCATCCATCCATTCATGCTCTCTAAATGTGGCTATTCATTTGTTATTATCTATTTATTTGTAACTTCAGTAAACACTGTCTCAATAACCTCCTAAAGCTCTAGAGTGAAATCCTGCCATTCCTTCTCGCAAAACTATAATCTCCATGTACTTTCTTCAGACACATCAAAAAAGACTCAAACTCAAACACACTGTGACATTTCGCTTATGGACCAATCTTACAGTCTTGTTGAAAAAGAAGTTAAATCCCATTCAATAGATATTGGTTAGCCCCAAGATAAAAATGCCATGATTGTACCATTAGGAATATTTTGCTGGGTGGTCATTGTTGGGATTTGTACGCTTTACAAGTGAGTAGGACTGTTGATGTTTTTCTCTCTTGGAAGCTTGCATAACACCTTCCAAAACTATGAGAACTAGTTCTCAGGGAGGAGACTTCCAAATCAGTTCCCGTTCCAAGTTCTGTGTTTGAAATGTGTGATGCCTTCAGCAATAACCTTTCCTTCAAATTCTGAGAGGCAACCAAGGGCAACAGCAATAGCCTATATTGTTTTGGGAATCTCCTGGACTACCCTGGCCAACAACTTGAGGAGGGTTTTCTGTGCCTGGTGCTGGAGTTTTTGTTAGATAGCCTATAGTTATAATATATATACACACACACACGCACTCACACACACATATACATATACATATATATCACATCACTAGATTAATGTGATTTCTTACTATGAACAAAATATGTATCCTTATATTTACAGACAAATAAAATGTATGCATTTTTAAGTAGGCTTATAAAGTAATATGTTTCTGGTAAGGTCATTGCTCATGGATCATTGCAAAAGAGGGATTGTAAGAGCTAGAGGAGGTAGAAGCTATATTGTCTGAATACCACAGGGTAGCTACACGTATGAACCCACAGCACTTGTGATACCATGCACAAGACTTGCACAAGCCCAAGCCAGATAAAAGCCAAGCATGGATGGGGCGGGTGGACAAGAAGCCCCAGCCCTAAGTGAGGATCTGTTGGCAATTGATAACTTCTGGAAGAGGGAGGGCCAATTTTCATTAGCACTGTCACATCTGGTAGGTTGACCAGACTCCAAGGGATACAGCCACACCCAAGAGCATTTGTGGAAAACAAATTAGACTCCAACAGAATAGGCCAACTAAATACTACTACTACTACTACTACTACTACTACTAATAATAATAATAATAATAATAATAACGGACATGAAATCGGGGAGTAGTAGGATGGGCATTGAGATGAGGGAGGTCTGAATATACTCAAAATACATTTCATGGGGCTGGAGACATGGCTCAGCAGTTAAGACCACTGGCTGTTCTTGTAGAAGACCCAGGTTCAAATCCCAGCACCCACATGGCAGCTAACAACTGTTTGTAACTCCAGTTCCAGGAGATCCGAATCAATAAAAATATGTTTCCCTATGGCTTTTCAGATATTTTTATTGCTATTAATCTCTCCTTCTTCCCTCTCTCACTGTATCAGTCGCCTCCTCACTCCCCAGTTAAAGTTGCCCCCACCATTTTCCCCATTTCTCCCTTGACAGCACCTGTGTCCTACTGTCCTCTGCTCTGGAGTTCCTTCCCCCACTCCATGGCCCCTTTCTACCTTCCTGGTTTCTGATGTTACTTCAGGTTATACACTCACATCTAAAGTTTAGGTGCTAGGATCCACCCACAAATAAGGGAGAACATGCAATGTTAGTCTTTCTGGGTCTTGGTTACCTCGGTTAGTACAGAGTGTTTTCCACTTCTATCTACTTAGCTGCGAATTGCATTCAGTTTTCTTTAGCTGAATAGAATTCCATTGTGTGTGTGCACATTTCCATTCTCCACTCTTCAGTTGAAGGACACTGAGGTTGTTTCCATTTCCTAGCTATTATGATTAGAGTGACAATAAACGTGGCTGAGCAAGTATCTCTGTAGCAGGACATCAGATATATGCCAAGGAGTGTTATAGCTGGGCCGTGTGTAGATCTACTTTTAGCTTTTTGAGAATTCTCCACCTTGGACTTAAGGCCCACTCAATAGGAGGGAATTCATGTTTGGCGTTATAAATCTAGCTGTCAGTGGCTGGAAATGTCATAGACTCTAGGGGAGAATCTATTACTATGACTTTCCTAAACCAGTATTCTAAATACTTATCCTTATGTCTATGGATAGGTATAGCTGATACCACTCATCAAAGAAGTTTCTTTTTGCAGCAGATATCTGCAACTGGTCAGAATGCAGAAAATAAGTGACTGTGGCCTGCCTAGCCCCAACTGATACATTTGCAATGCAACCCCTACACTTAATGTTCAGGGAACATCATGGAAGAGGGGATAGAAAAATTGTAAAAACCAGAGAACCAGGACATCTACTGCTAAATAGTGTCTTCTGGACATGACAGAAAAACTTTACCTATGAAATCTCAACAATGTTGCTTCCTAAGCAAGACCTGTATAAGGACACCACCAATTGGAATATCAATGTGGATGGGAGAACCTCATAAGTTCCCACCTTTAGGTGAAGAGCTAGAGGCAAATCAATGGCCGTTGAGAGAGGGACAATCAATTTTCTCCAGGGATGAGCTCCTAATAGGTAATCCCATCCCAAGTGTTCACATGAGCAACACTAAATGGACTCAATAGGTTGTATATGTGTGTGTACATATGTATACATGTAACATAATAATTAAAGAAGTGACAAAATTGAGAGGGAGAGGGCTCATGGGAAGAGGGAGGGATGACAGAGGGAAGGGTGGAAATGGTATGTATGAAATTATCAAGAATTTTAAATTTTTTAAAAGAAGAATAACCAGCTCATTCTGTGGACTCATTGTGTCTCCCCAGGGTTCATAATACATCTCTTTAATTATCTTGAGACCTTTGTCCAGGAACAAAATTAGGCCATTAATTAATAAAATCTTCCCTCTTTTAATACAAAATGTGTGTGGGGCTGGAGAGATGGCTCAGTGGTTAAGAGCACTGGCTGCTTGTTCAGAGGACCAATGTTTGGTTCCTAACACTCATATGGTGGTGTGCTTTCTTCTGACCTTCACGGATTTGTATGCATTGGTACGCTTACATATATGCAGGCAAAACACTCATACACATGAAATAAACTGAAATAAATATATGTGTGTTTCCAAATCAAATCAGGTTTGGATTAATTGATCTATCATTTCTTCTTTCAGAGTAAAAACATATATTATATTTCAAATGTTGATTCTTGGTCAAGGGGAATTGTTCCTGCATGTATTTAAGTAAGTTGATTTTTCTGCCCATAGTCCCAAATTTGAGATTTATTAACTGTACAGTCAATCATTGAATACATTTTCTATCACTCTCAAATTGGGATGAAAATTCAGTCAACCTACCTCACTTACCTTTAGGACTGAGTCAAATAATCTTGATCTTCCTTTGCAAGGTCCAAAGTTCAGGAGGCTTCATTTTGAGTAGAATTCTAAAAGCTTGCCTGAGGTATGTTTTAAGTTTGATCATCCTATTCTGTAATCCCATGATAAACTTAAACCTCACTAATATTCCTAGGTATAAATCTGATTTTTTTCAAGATAGTAAAATTTGAAAGATATACTGTACCAATAAATTAGAAAACAGGGTTTCATAAACACATAAAATTTCTTCCATCAATTTCTGAAACTGTTGAAAACTTAAAATTCAGAGCACAAAGAAATTAAAAAATATTGCTGTAACGTCAAGTTTGTGTGCAAATGCAGCTTAGCCTTTGGTGTCCTTTGGCTAGTTTTGTTGATTACAATCCTCTTCCCATGCTGGTTCCAGTATGCTCCCTGTCTTCCTTGCCCTTGTTTGGTTAAAGGTCCTTGGCATCTTGGCCCAATTCCTTTATTGCCTATTTTGATTTTCTCACTCATAATGTGGGCTTCCTTAAATTGAAATCTGTTTACACAGACTGTTTTCCTCAAAGCTTTGGTAGCCACCTTCTACTAGGAAGGAAAAGCATTTCCTTTCCTGGCTCAGGATACTCAATAATTCCCCCTTCCAGCCAATGAACACCTATGTCTAGCCTTCTGCCCTCTGCTGATGGTTCCCATATTTAGTAATCCATTTCCTGTTCTATGCCTTTACAAAAGAGTCGGCAAAAGTAAGGTCAGTTCAAATAAAAATGAGAATTGCAATAAATTCAGTTGCAATCTAATCTCAGCCCATTTGATCCATCTAGATGCACTACAATAAATCTGACTGGGTGATAACCATGTTGACTAAATATCAGGTCTCTGGAATGAATTCCAGTTCTCCTCTCTCAATCCATGGCAAACCATTTCTTCTCTCTAAGGCTTGATTTTTTTCCCCAAGACTTGATTTTTATTGTTTGCATAAAAAGAGAGATTGATCAGAAGACTCCCAAAGTTCCCATTAGCTCTCAAATTCTCTGGATCTATGAATCCATTGTAAAGTTTTCCATTATCGATTCATAACATTTATGTGTCATAACCTGACCCAGCTATTAGCAGTAGAAAGATTTAATCATAACTTGGGAGGCAGCCAAACAATGTACTTAAAGGAATCAAGCCACTTTTCTTTTTCTTTCTCTGTTTTTCTCGAATGGTCTAGTTCCCCAAATCTCAATATCTTATGGCAAAGATGATGCTCTATTCTAGCTTGAACAAAAGTAACAAGTACTAGAAATATAATAGCAACACCAGTGCTCAACTGATCCAGCCCAAACTTCCTTTGCCATCCTGACTTCTGGGTGCATGTCCAAACCAAACCTCAGAGCTTTTGGACTAGAGCTCTTTTAAGCAGAAAAGAGACTTTCCCTTTTTTCTGCCTTAAAAGATCTTGGAAATTTGGGGTAAAACCAGCCTATGAATGCAAATAGGTATGATCTCACATCCAATATGCACATGTGTATACACTTATAGGTGTGCCAACAACCACTGATTGGAACCTCATCATAGGAGCATGCTCCCTTCTGAAGCATCAGGGGGAGGCCAGTATCTGGATATAAGGATGTCTATTTGAAAGGAGCTGTGATGACGATGTTTCCAGGAGCCTGTTACTCTATTCCAGTGAGGGCTTTGGCTGTAGTAGTCCATTGTGTGGTTTTGCCCTGATTTGATTGCTTTTGTCTTTGTTTATGTGCTGTGTTTGAATAGTGGAGACAGTTTGGCAAAGTCAGGGATAAGGAATTCAATTTCCACATATCTTTAAATGCTAACAGCTTTGACCATTTTTTTTTCCAAATAGCATGCTATATTTATGAGAGTGTGAAGGGATAGAGGTCTTAGGGTATGAAAATCAGAAGATGAAGCAAGAGAATCATCAGGAACTAGAGCCTCAGCAAGGCTGAAGAGATTGTAGAATTCTCCATTGCATTGTGCTCTAAAAGCACCAGTTAACTTTTCAAGAGTTCCACTCATTATATGCCAAAATATGATGTAACTGAATGTTTAAGGAATACATTGATTCTATCTCTATTTACACACGCATTCTGAAGTCTATTATGTGCAAGGCTAATATGTAATAGAAAGTGGAACAATATATAAGGCACAACTTTGTCCTTTACAATCTAATTGCCTAATGAGAAGATATAATAGCTCTGTATATGACTATTATCTTCACTCTGTATTGATTATTAGAGGATTTATTAAGAGAAAGGTATTTCAAAGTACATATTTGGATGTAAGGGAATAGACTATCAGGAACAAAGAACAGCATTAGCAAAACTGTACATGCTGAAAATAGGGAGAGATGCTTGTTGAGAAGAAGGGGTTCAATGGGCATAGGGTAATGGGGTGATGGTGAAAATGACCAAAATACATTGCAAGCATTATGAAATTGTCAATGAATAATGATAATAAAGTGTACGTGCAAGAACAAACATGGCTATTTAAAAGAATGATTGAATCGTTGTGGTTGGGTAGAAGAGTAGAGAGGGGACAGTTTCCAGAAAGTGTGAGTAAGCTGGGACAAATAATGAATGGCTTTAAATCTCACACTGACAATCTGGTCTTTATTTACCAGAACTGGGAAATCAGTGGTGATTCTGAATAGGAAAAAGGATGAACAAAATGTAACTTTCTGGAGACTGAGCTCAAAGCAAAATACAGGACTAACTGGAACAAGAGGACTTGACACAGTGGCCACCAGGGAGGAGGACTCCTCAGATGACTTGGTGCAGAAAGATCATGGCCTCACCCAGGTGGATGGAAGTTGAAAAGCAACAAAATTAATAACTACCAGAAGTGATATGGAGGAATAAGACACTGCCCAAGCGGAATGAGCTAACAGGAGTTGTAGAAGGTTCTGGAATTTTAAGCTGAGATTGCAGAAGCAATGGGGAGTCTTCCAAGGGGCAGGTAGTGTGTGAAGGATGCTAACAAATTCACTTCTAAATATTCAAGGGCCGAGAAAATAGTCCTCAGTGTGCTTAGGAGAAATCTCTCTTTTTAAACTTAGACTTGAATTGTGAAGTAATAAAGTCCTGGGATGCTTCCTGTTGTTTGCTTAGAAACCTATTCTGAATTCCAAACAAGAAAGGAAGTAAACACATTTCATGTTTTCTTTGTCTAATCACCGATAAAAGTGATTATCCAACACCAACTTACTTCTATCGCTTTATCCACAATGCTGTCAATGATAAAACGCAAGGCACAAAATGAATCCAGGAAGCCTCTCCCACCTGGGGTTCCACAAGGCTGTAAGTGATAGCTCACGAATAACCAACAATTGGAGAAAATGCACCCAGTCTGCACTGAGAAGTCATTAGCATCAAGCCCAGAAAGGGACTTTCTATTATCAGTGATGATGGGAATAAATGGCTCCCCAAGGCAATGCTGTGTTCCCTTAATAGCTCACGAATTATCCAGGTTAGTTTGATCAAGTGGAGCGGGGTACAGATACAGACTGCTGAAATGGAGGCAAAGGTAAAGCTTCTGTGGAAAAGAAGTTCCGGTGAAAGAAAGTTTAGGATTAGCTTTTTCAATGGAAAGCAGGGAACTTGCATCTTGAAATGAATTTATTTATGCTCTTTTTCTTTTTCGATATCCGATTTCCTGAAGATTAGAAATGGGAGGGGAGATTTTATAAAAAACCTCAAACTCCGGGGCTCGAAGGATGGCTCAATAGGGAATGTGCTTGCTGTATAAACATGAGGGCCTGAGTTTGGAGCCACAGCACCCACATAAAAGGTTGGATGTGGTGGTTGGTGCATGCCTGAAATCCTGGGGCTGGGGAGGCAGAGACAGGAGGGCCCCTGGAGCACACTGGCCAGCTAGAATTGTCCAGTAAGTGAGATGCTGGTTCCCTGAAAGTTCCTTTCTCAAAAAATAAGATGGAGAAGCAATGGCAGAAGACGCTTAAGGCCAACCTCTAGCCTCCACATTCACATCTATGTACTCACACATGCACAGAAACATGTATATACACATACCCTGCACAGACACGTTGAAAAGCTTAATCTCTCTCTCTCTCTCTCTCTCTCTCTCTCTCTCTCTCTCTCCTTTTCACTGCTGAGGATGATGGTCTTTTCTGGGCACACACAATGCCACTGAGTCACACTATAACCCCCTTCCTTCATTCCCTACCTAGCCTGGCCCTGTGTTAGTCTTTGGAGCAGAGTTCTTAATGTATGCTTCTGCTGTGAAACAAACATGTTAGAACAAAACCAGGGAAGGTGGGAATTCTGCTGCCCTTCTGATTGCTCTTCTTTTGAAGATATGGTTCCGTTAAGGGTCATAGGCATGCATTTCTTCTGTTATTTGGAGTCTGTGACAGAGAAGAATCTGCACACATAAGCAAATTTCAACCCAGGCACACAAATCTGGTTTGGCTCCAATGACATCAGCTCTCCTGTCTTTTCTGAACACAGCACATGGTAGGGAAAGCATCAGGGCTCCTCTCTCAGATACTGTCACTCAGGGATGATTCCAAAGTAACCATGAAGCGCCTAGAAGGTGACCAGAACCCATATATTTTCTGGCTTTCCAATGACATCTGGGCAGGCTTCCTCAAGTTTTGACAGGAGACATGTCTGAGCAATGGCTGGATCCTCTTCAAATCAATAAATAGTTTTGATCGTGAATTCCATAATGCCATTCATTCTGCTTATTCAACATTCAGAAGAACACTAGTGACTACTGTGAGTTGTAACTTACATTTGCATCCCAATTTGTGGTACACAGAGTGCTTTACAAACAGTCAACCACTATCCAACACTCAAATTCTTTGTTGATGGTATCTTCATTTACACAGGTGAAAGGTGAAGGCGAACGCAATCAAATGATTGGCCCAAAGCCTCACAACTACTAAGATGCAGTGCTGGAACTTTAATCCAAACTTTCTAAGTTTGAATCTCTTTGATTTTTTTTTGTCACTTCTCTGCCTTGTCACATAAACCAATTGGTGCCTGCATTAAGTCTAAAATCCCATTTAATCTTCAAATGCCCCCAAACATACACTCACCTCCAGATAATCTCCATAAGGGGAACAGTCACAATGAGGCTCTCTTGTTGTTGTTTATTTGTTTGTTTGTCATGGTGTCATCAAATTACCCAGTTAAGATACTAAGATTTTCCCCCAAAAAGCTTAACAATGTATTTCCGTCTTCAGAGGTCCCCCCTTGTTTTTCAATTCTGTTCATCTGAACGGCCCACTTTTTCATGGTTCTTTGAAAAGGAGAATTCACTTTCTTCAGGTCAGCCCATTAATTACTCTTACAAGGGGCTGATTTATGGACAGAGAGCCCCTTGTAGGTATTTGAGAATAGTGGTCCACCAAGAGAAATAGAAACAGGCTAATTAATAACTACTCTGGTGCCTGTGTCCTGGCTGTCCTTGAAGAAGGACAGGAATCTCTTTCCTGCATACCTAAAAGCAGGGGACCCCTAAGGAAGAAGCACAAATACTGTCTCTAGACATGGCCCAAAGACCAAAGATACCGCCAGGGCATCAGTACTCAGGGATCACTGGGAAGGTTGCTTCGGCTGAGCACGGGAAAGAATTTGGAACTTTCTTCTTTTGACTGTGGGGATCACTGTGTACGGAATGAGAAGATCTGGATCCAGACCTAGCTCTGTCTTTTGAAACAAAAATAATCTTAGACAAGTCACTGAACCTGCCAAAGCCCCAGTTCTCTCCTCTGTAAAGTGGAACTACTGCCAATGCAGTGTAGAGATTATTTGGGGTAGTCAAAGTTCTTTAAGCACTAAGAAGACACCTTTCAGAGAGGCTTCTAACATACCAAGCAATGGCTTCCATCTCTCCTTTTCATGTGGTCTGTGAGCCTGGTAGGTTGCAGCCTTGCCATGCCATGTGGAATGCTGACTCTGTCGCTTAGCACAGGGGCTGGTACTTCACAGGCGATGGAAAGTGTATGTGAAGCAATGCTGTGCAGCATCTCTTCTGTTTTGTTTGGTTTGCCTGGACCCACTTGGTTTACTAGGGAACATCAGGGAGGTCCTTTGGAAAGGACCACCATGTATGTACTCCTTTTTCACAACTTGGACTTTTCCATTGGTTGGTCAGAGAGCTACACTCAGCCCATTGGATGCAAGACCCAACACTAATAAGCCAGGCATTTAGCTCCCATTTCTCAGTCTTAAAAGACTGGATACCTGTGCTGGATACCTGTGTGTCAATTTGACACACCTGGGTAGAGGGAGTCTCAATTGGGGAAATCGCCTCCATTGGACTGGCCTGTGGCCATGTCTGTGGGACATTTTCTTGACTGTTGAGTGATGTGGGAGGGCCCAGTCCACTGTGGGCCATGCCACCCCTGGGCAGGTTTTTCTGTATTGTGTAAGAGAACAAGCTGAGTATGGGCCAGGGGAGCAAGCCAGTAAGCAGCGTTCCTCTATGTCCTGTGCCTCAGCTCCTGCCTCCAGGTTCCTACCCTGAGTCCCTTCCTTGGGCTCACTCAGTGATGAACTGAGACCTGAGAGATGTAAGCTGAATAAACCCTTTCCGCCCCAAGTTGTTTTATCATGGCAATTGAAGGCGAGCTAGAATAGCTATTTCACTTTCTTAAATAACTAGCACTTTCAACTAAAAGACAGTAAAATGTTGAATCTGACTAAATCTTTAACTCAAGTAAAACTTGCAAAGAAAGAACAGGAAGAGTCTCTGTGAGTGTCTATCAATAGGCAGGGTGTGAGGAGGCTCAGAGTCTGGCCTCAAGCTTGAGCTGCCGGTGAAACAGTTTCTAATTTTAGGAATATTAAATAACTGATAATGACAAGATCTTGTAAGAGAACTGCATTGTCGGGGGAGGGGGAGATGCTGTTAAAAATAACATACACTCTCCTGGTTGAAGGTGCTAAGTGACATATGGTTCTCAGGCATGATGTGGGCTCCCAGCGATAACACTCCATGTTTCTACTATGTGTGGTGAGGCCAGGGCTCTGTACATTTTGGAAGATAACCAGCCCCTTGAAGACATCAGAGGAACACACTGGGAAGTCAGAGAAATAGAACGGAATTCTTGTTCTCAGGAGGCTTAAAGTCAAGTCATCACCCTAAGGGAGACTCCAAGGCATCCTAATTTTAATACATAAGACTTAACTGGGAAGAAGCAGCCCCATACGCTGCCTGGGAAATATTGAAATCCTTGTAGCTGGTCTCCTATAAAGCAAGAATCTGAAATGCAAAAGCTAAATAAAGCCTTCAGGTCCCATTCTGGGTGGAGAGAAGAATAGAAGCCATGACCACCCTGGAAGGTGGAGAAAGCCCCAGATAGTTCTCCCATCCCTCCCGGTGCCTCACATGCTCACCTCTAAGGCTTGGCTACCTCAAGGATCATTAAATGCTTTTAGCAAAGCTGTCTCTGAGGAGCAACGGCTTTGAAAGCCAAATTGAAAAAGGTCCATCTGATCGTGTAATTGGAGAGAAAGTCGGATCTCTGCCACGATAACACATTAGAGGCATTTGGAGATGAAAGAAAGGAAGGGGCGGTCTCATAATTAGCAGGGGCCTGTGCAGAGAAGTGTTTCTTCTGTAGGCAACACTGGGATTCACTTATCGGCTACCACCAGGTGCCACCGATCCACACATACATCCTCTGCACTCTGCTGAGCGTACCTTGGCTGAGCCTCCTCTGAATGCCCCCGTGTCTGCATACCTCCAGCCACACAGTGCGGAACAGTGGTTCTCAGCAAGGGGGTGATTTTTGCATCTATTTGGCAAAGTCTGGAGACAGTTTTGGTCATCATAACTGTGGAGGGATTTTCTACTGGTGTCCAATGGATAGAGGCCAGGGAAGTTGTTCAGCATCCTACAGTGCAAGACAGCCCTTCAAAACAAAGGACTATTCAGTCAATAGTACCAAGAATTGAGAAAACCTGCTGTAAGCCTGGCATCTGGCTCATGCCTATAATCTCAGCACTGAGGACACTGAGGCTACAGTGTGAGACCCAAGGAAGGAAGAAAGAAAGGGAGGGACGAAGGGAAGGGAAGGGAGAAAAGAAGAAAACTTGTTTTAACATAATGAATTTTCCCAACTGCTCATCCTTGCTTCTTTTAGTTTATGTCCTGACAGAAGCATTTCCCCCCTTTAAAAAAAAAAAAAGCACTTATTTCCATGATCATCACTACAGCAATGAAAGAAAGATCCAAGCAATTAAGATGTTCTGTGTTCATTTCTACTCAAGGGCTTTTAGACGGGGAACCTGGGGAGGAAGACGAGCTTACCACAGCGCTGGCAGAATCAAATAACTTGAGATTCCACTGGTGTCCTGCACCTGAGGCCACCAGACACTTCCTGTGACCTCATAACTAGAAGCAACACTTAGGAAAAGCCACATGAAGATTCATCATTCCCTCTTTGCCAAGAACAGGTAGGGCCACAGTACTACCCATAAAGCTGGATCAGGTGACTCTTCATGAAAACTTCAGTGGCTCCCACTACCACAGGACAACACATTCCATAGTTCTTCATCTTCTGGAACTTCCACCTCATGGCGTTCACCAACCATGCTAAATCTCTTTTCTTTCCTGGGATGCAGCACCCCACCCTTCCTTATTTTAAGCATGGGGGGCCTCACTCTGCATTCTTCTAACTCCCAGCTGTCCTCTAAGACTTCCCAAATGTGAACCTCTTCAAGGACCATCTTCTTTCTGGGCACCTGCCTGTGCCCAACACCCCAGCCCAAGTCCAGTGATCCTCTATATATTCTGAGAACCTGTCCCTCCCTCCACTGGAACACCTCTCTCACTTCCAGCTCTTCTCCTATCCTCTCTAGGTGTTTTGATCAATCAGTTTCCTTTTCATCTGTGTGAACACCAGCCCCGCTATCTCTTTCTAGACAGGGTTGGATCCCTAACAAGCTTTCAACAGCTGTGTTTGAAAAGGATTTGAAAAAATGGAGGAGGGAGGAAAGGAGGGTAATGAGAAAGAAAGGCAGGAAATGAGGGAGGACAGGAAACAGGGCTAGAGGGCAAAAAGAGGGAAGAAAGGCAGGAAGGAAGTAGAATCCAAAAGGAGGGAAGGAAATGAGGAGGAAAAGACAGGAAGGAAGGCAGAGAGGGAGAGAA
Organism: Nannospalax galili; assembly: GCF_000622305.1. Classification (NCBI taxonomy): domain Eukaryota; kingdom Metazoa; phylum Chordata; class Mammalia; order Rodentia; family Spalacidae; genus Nannospalax; species Nannospalax galili. Next base: position 4,053,754 of record NW_008356473.1, on the reverse strand, counting down.
AGAGGGAGGAAGTGGAAGATTCTGTAATTGCCTTTTGCTCAGAAAAGATTTTTATGTTGTCTCAAATTTAAATCAAATCCTTGTCTAACTCTTCAAGTATCAGAGGTCTCTTTCATAACACGTTTGTCATTGTAGATGCACACGAGTTATTTGCTACAGGTTAAAAATCCCCAAACCAAAAATCCAAAATGATTTGCATGTTCACATGATACCACAAGTAGAAAGTTCCACACCATGAAACTTGATGCACAAGATTATTAAAGGTGTTGTATAAAATTGCCTTCAAGTTATGAGGACAGGGTGTATATCAAGCATAAATGAAGTCTTTTTGAGATGGGGTCTCATTAAGCAGTCCAGGCAGGTCTCAAACTCAGTACGTTCCAAGGATAACCTTGAACTCCTGATCCTCCTGTCTTCCTGGATTACAGGTGTGTGTCACAACATCCAATTTATGGCAAACTGGGGACCAAACGCATGGCTTCACGAATGCTAGGTCAGCACTCTGCCAACTGAGCTACATCCTCAGGCCCTATAAATGAATTTCTTGTTTAGACTTGAGTCCTACAAGCAAGATATCTCATTAAGTGTATGCAAATTTTCCAGAATTCAGAATAAAATCTTAAACATTTCTCACCCCAAGCACTTCAATTTCGGACAAGAGATACTCAAGCTGTGTTAGGTTGTAAGTGCCCTGAGGTCAGCCTCTGTGCTCTGAGGCTCACTGTTACAGCTTCAGCGCATAGCTTCTGCCGTCTGACAAAGTTATTTGCTAAATACACAAGACAATGGACAGACCCAGTGGTGGAGGAGTGGCGGCCGCTAGTTCTACTAATAAGAAGTTGGCCTCTAGTTCTTTTGAAATCAGTCCAGGAGTGTGGATTTGGTCTCTTCACTCCCATCTAAATTTGTTCTGTTTCTGAGGATGGCTGCTGCAAAGTATTTGAGACAGTGGCATCTACATTCTCACTTTAAAAATCAATCCCAGGAGCAATTTATTACAGGAAAATTTCCTGGACTCCAAGAAGCACCTTGAAGTCAGGAGATGATTAATTTGATATAACTGAAGAGCTGCAAACATCTGCTCCCCGTTGACATCTGCCTCTCATTAAGTTACAGCCCTCTGTCTCCCTCTGCACTGGGGGCGGGGGGGGGAGCTGGGGGCTGGTGTGTGTGTTGATCTGGTAACTCTAATTATATGGTAAGCCCCGTGCTCAAAGCCCTTGTACCAGCCACCTGGTGGGGGTTCAATAAAAACTTACTCTATTGTATTGTACTCCAGATCCATCCTGAGCACTTTGTAAGTCCTCCATCGCTCCTAAATAATAGAAATCACCAACAGTAATGAGGTTAGCAAACACATTCTCATCATGTAGCTCTGGCTATGACTGAGTCTGGATAAAATCAAACTTTTGGTTGATGCACATAAACAAATCGATTCTATGAAAAATCTCCCAACTCTGTTATTTGGAGATACACTTTGGAATAACTCTTGATCTGATATCTTTTATTCCCCACTGATTCTGCTATTGACATCACTATCTTTTTATTAACTTTAAAAAAATTATTGAGAAATTGATGCATGCATATAAGGTGTTTTGACCAAATCCATGCCTACTCCCTCCCCTCCAACTCCTCCCATATCTCCCCATCACTTTTTCCTGAACAACTTCGTGTACTCTTTTTTTTTTTTTAATGGGGATTTTTGCTACTCTAACATTTCCCCCTCTGAAGAGGTAACCCTAAAATATTTTAGGGATTAGACAAGAGCTCCCAAATACTTTTGACATTTTTGGCCTTTGTAACATGGTATGTTGCTAAGAGTCTCAGGAACATTTTGATTTTTAGCCAAGAAACTGGTTACTTTTCTTTGAGGTCTTTTTACCCTGTCTAGCCAATTCCTACATTTTATTCTTACCACATCATCCTCTGAAGACGTTACAGAACTTGTGGTTAGGGAATCAGGATGCAGACCACTCTGGCTTCTTCCATGCTGAACAGGGACTCAGAGTGAGGCAATTGTGGTATCCCTTCAGTGGGTCTATCTAAAAGATCCCCAAATTGCATCTTAACTGTAGGGAGAAAAGAATATCCTTGACTGATGCCTAGGAGATGTGAAGGAGAAGTAAAGGCAAGAATAGTTAGCATTACAAGTTCTAGACAGGGAATCAGAAAAAAGTTGAAATGGCAAATTTCAAATGTTCATATCAGAGTCCATTGGAATTTCTTGACGAGAGCTTCCAAAAGCGTCCCTCCATTGGGTTCCTCCTCATCTCTTAAACCCTATCTTCAGTATCAAGCTGTATTAGTAATAGTTGCTTTCTCATTGCTGTGATAAAACACCTGACAAAATCCAATTAAGGAAGGAAAGGTTTATTTGGGCTCACAGTTCGAGGGCACAATCCATCATGGCAGGGACGACTTGGCAGCAGGAAATTGAGGCAGCCAGTCACATTACATCTGCAGTCAGGAAACAGAGTGATGAATACTTTTGCTCAACTTGCTGTCTCCTTTCCATGCAGGTCAAGACTCAGCTCATGGAATGGTACTGCCCACATTTAGGATTGGTCTTCCCATCTCACTTAACCTAATCCAGATATAAGCCCTGACAGGTGTGCCCAGAGGCTTGTGATTCCAGATCCTGTTAAGTTGACAATCACTTTTTAAATTTTATTATTTTTATTTTATGTGTATGAGTGTATCGCCCGCATGTATGTGAGTGCACCCGTGTCGTGCAATGCCACAGAGGTCAGAAGAGGGCTTGGGACTCCCCTGGAACTGCAGTTAAGGACAGTTCATAGCCGCCATATGGGTGCTGGGAATTGAACCCAGGTCCTCTGCAAGAGCACTCAGTGCTCTTAACCCCTGAGCTATCTCTCTAGCCTCAGACCATCCCAGAAACCACCCACATCAGAGGCTCCATCTGCATCAAGAACACATTGTACCTTCCTAACTTTGACCTCTAGGTCTTCCACAGCCGAGAACAAGCGTCCCCTAAGGCCAGTATTTGGCATCAATATCTCTTTTCAGTTACATGAGATGACTCCAGCTGCTCACTATGGCTTAGGCTGTCCACCTTCATACCTCAGCTTGTGCGACTGGTCTGGAGTCTAAGGGCCAGATTGCACCATCTTGATTCAGCATTGCATCCAAGGAGCATCAGCACAGACCAAATACTGCTGTCCCCCAGGATCCAAAAGACATTGTTCAAGAATGCCTTCCCCGGACTCCAAAATGCACATTTTTTAAGTTCCTTATGGACAATTATGCAATATCATCATATGATCTATGCACACCTCCCATGTGCTTTATTTTTCAAGGCTTTTTTGTTGGTAATTAATACATACTAAACAATTATGTGTGTGTTTGGAGTGCAAGGTGATGTTTTAATACATGTATAAAATGTGCAATGATCCAATCAGAGTTCTGGGCTGGGGAGATGGCTCCATGGGTAAAGTACTTACTGTGCAAGTTTTAAGACCCGAGTTTGGATCCCCAGAATCTACATAAAGCCAGCTGCGGTAGCCTGGATGTGCAATGCCAGTACTAGAGTGAGATGGACTGTGGAGGCAAGACAAGCTCCTGAAGTTCCCATCAGCTAGCCTGGTCTACACACCTGTGAACAAGAGATCCTGTCTCAAACTAGGTGAGGACCCAAATTCAAGATTGTCTCTGACCTCCACACTCATTGCGTGGCATGGATATGTCCTTAGTCACACATATGAATGTTTGTACATGCACACATACGTTCACAAAGATTTATTTTTGGTTTTATTTTATTTTATTTATTTTATTTATTTATTTATTTACTTATTATTTAGAAACAAGATCTCCCTATAGCCCCAGTTGGCCTGGAACTCACCATGTAGACTAGGCAGGCCTCTTGAGCTCACAGACCTCCATCTGCTTCAGCCTTGTGAGTGTTAATATTAAAGGCGTGGCATACGACATCCAGCTCACACAAAGACTTTTAAAATTCAGAGGTTTTTAAGTCTATTTATGACCTCATACACACACCATTTTTTTGAGGTAAAAATATTCAAAATCTTTTCTTCCAGTTATTTTGAAATATGCAATATTATGTCATTAACTGTGGTCACTCCAGTGTGCCAAGGAACATTAGCAGTTATTCTTTCTAGCTAACTGTGATTTTGTACCTGTTAATCTCTCCCCATATCTCCATCCTTTACCCTCCCTATCCTCTAGTGACCTTTACTCTACTCCCCACTTCCATGCAATCAGTTTTATTTATTTCTCAGATGAGATTATGTGTGATGTTTATATCTCTATGCCTGCCTTATTTCACTCAGTTTCCTCCCAAGTTCATTTGTATTGCTGCAAATGATAGGGTTTCATTCTTTTGATGGTTACATAGTATTCTACTATGTGTATACACTATATTATTTCTCCAGTGTGTATTATGTCACATATATACATATATACTGTTTATCCATACGTCTGCTGATGGATACACAACTTGATTCGATATCCTAGCTATTATAAATAGTGTAATTATTGTAAACAATGTACTATAAACAGATGTTTACTGTAGTAAATATGGCCTGTTTGCTTTAAATCATCTCTTAATTAGTGATCATGCCTAAAGCGATGTGAGGGCTGTGTAAACAGTTGTAGTACTGTACTCTTTGGGGAAGGAAGACAAAAAAGCCTGCTCAGTGAGTCCCTTTTATTTCAAGCATTTTTCCATCTGCGGTTGGTTGGATCTGAGGCTCTGAAGCATATGGAGGCAGAGGGTTGCCTGTGAATGTAAAGTTAGCTACGTCTTTCATAGAAACACCAAAAAAGAAAACACAGACACACCTAAGTTTTTGAAAGCCTGTCCTTTCTCACTCCTTTCTCCCATTTTTTCCCATGCATCTCCAATGACTCAAATTTTCTCCCCTCCCCAAATCCAGTATCTTCAGATGAAGACTCCAAATTCACACTCAAGTTTCTCTATCTCCCTCCCTGACTAAGCTCCCCTACATCATCATTCAAACCCTCCAGGCTTCTTAGAATTTCCCTGTAAGAACTTTCCAGAGCTAACCCAATATGCAAAAAGATAAAGTAAGGGGGAGAAATAATACAGTTTTTCTCCTTCTCAACACATTTCCAATACACATACTGTACAGAACGACCTGTCCCAAAACTGACTCTCAGTACCCATTAGATGGCAAAGCCAGAGTAAAAGAACCCTCACCCTTGAGGTTATTCTGTGGTGCTGTCTTAGACAGCCTGGAACGTTCTGTCTCATTCTATACTTTGAATGTAAATATCTTATTTTCACTTTTGAAAAGTAGGACTCAAGAGTACCTGCAAAACCCCACGTGCCTTTTCAGTGTTCACCTGAACTCCACATCCACAGCAATGACTTCCCTCACTTCCTTTTAATGTTTATGAGTATTTTACCCGCATGTATATAAGTGTACCTACCATGTGCACGGAGGCCTGAAGAGGGTGTTGGAGCCCCTGGAACTGAAGTCATGGATTAGAATGCTGTTAGGTGTCATGTGGTTGCTGGGAGCTGAACCCACATCTTCTGCAAGGGCAGCCCCTGTTCTTAATCACTGAGCCATCTCTTCAGATCCTGGATGATATATATATATACATATAATTTTTTTTTGGTCTTTTTGAGACAGGATCTCCCTGTAGCCCCAGCTGTCCTGGAACTCACTATGTAAACCAGGCTGGCCTTGAACTCACAGAGATCCACCTGCCTCTGCCTCCCGATTGCTGGGGTTTTAGGCGTGCGCCACCACTCCTGGCCTGGATGGTATTTTTAATTCAATGGCAATCAGCACTAGTAACATATCATAAAGAAAGTCAGTGGGTTATCACTCTCTTATATTTCTTCTTCCTACCCCAAGCTCATAGTACCTTGGAAACAGGGAAATATCTCATTTATCCCCAAGCTTATCCAAGGATGTAGCCAAAAGAGATTCTCAGAAAATGTGCATATAGTGGTATGTTTGTTACCCAGTCCTGTGCCTTATTAAGAAGTATATTTTTGGATACATATTTGGAGTTGAGGATGTAACTAAGTTGGTAGAGTGCTTGCCTAGCATGCCTAGCATGCCTAAAGCCCTAGGTTCAATCCCCAGCATTGCATATACCGGATGTGGTGGTACACATGTGGAATCTCAGCACTCAGGAGGAGAGGCAAGAGGACGAAACATTGAGAAGTTCAAGGTTATCCTCAACTACTGAGTAAAAATATACAGAAAGAGAGAATTAAATTAAAAATATAGAAAACAACATAGCTGATTTCCCTTTTTGACATAAATTATCTGCTAGATGATCTAACAATGTTTTCAAAGGTCAAAGATAGAGGGAAAAACAAGATTGGAAATAAACTGGTTGGAGCAGTTTCTTTCCCTCTGGATACAAAGCCAAGCTTGGAGCTTTCTGAGGAAATCTCACTCTGAGGCAGAAGATAATGGGCTGAGTGTGAGTTCTTCTGTGACCTGCAGGGTTGCAGGACCTTTTATTTCTGTATTAGAATATTCTGCTATACTAGGCTCATGTGGCTCCTTTGGTTAACAGTGACAGGAAATGTGACTCCAGGGCCACATAACCACAAATACTAGTGGCCTAGAAGCTGGAATAGACTGATAGGATTGGCAAACCCAGTCTAGGCTTCCTGTTGTCAAGGTGGAGAGAAAAATACAGTGATTCCACACAGTCGCTCTTGGGCATTGTGCAGTTAATATTCGGGATACCTGGACTGCTCTCTAGGCTCCATAACTTATACCCAGCACTCAGAGATAGGCTTATGGAGGGTGATACTATCCAGGCTATAAAGGAATCTTCACACAAAAATTCATTAATTCTTTTGAAATTGAGTCCCTCCCCTCCTGTGGAGTGGGGACTTGGAGGAAAGAGGATGTATTTTATTTGGCAAAACTTCTTAGGCAGAAGTTCAAGGTGGAACAGCCTGGAGGAAGCAGAGCTGTTGGTTACCTGGGAGTGCCCCCAGCTCCAGCCCCAAGGTGGGTGGGGAACCCGTTCTCTTTGACAGAGCTTGGTTCAGATGGTGGCATGGGTGTAATTCAAGCCAGTGTGATGTGAAAGAAAAATTTGCCAGAGGATTGAGGGGAAGATTTTTGTTTTGCAAAGAGAAGAGAAGAGAGAGAGAGAGAAACAGAAGCACTGCTTTCCTCCTTCCTCTGGATGTGGTTGTCCTTTGCTATGTTATCCTAGAGAATTCGGTCTGAACTGAAGACAAGAACAGTAGAAGATGGACTGGGGAATGTAACTCAGTAGGTAGGATGCTTATCCAGCATTCAGGAAGCCCTGCACCACATAACTAGATGTGGTGGTACATACCTATAATCCCAGCATTTAGGAGGTGAGGGCAGGAGGATCAAAAGTTCAAGGTCAGCCAGGCATGATCTCACATACCCTTTTTAATCCCAGGCCCTGGGAAGCAGAGGCACATGGATCTCTATGAGCTTGAGGCCAGCCTGGTCTACAGCTAGGGCCACAAGGAGACCCTATCTCAAAAAAACAAACAAACAAACAAACAAACAATGTTCATGATCATTCTCAGTTGCATGTTGAGTTTGAGGCCAGGCTGGACTATTTTATGAGATCTGTCTCAAAAAAAGTATTTATAAAGGGGGGGAAAAAGACGATGGAAAAGAAAGATAAAACAACCCTGAATTCTTTCTCAGAGCTTTTATTAACATTTATTAGCATATATTAATTATTCGTGATAGCGGGTTTTTTTTACATTTTCATACATATATAATGTATTTTGATCATATTCATCCTCCATTATCTTCTCTTGCTCCGCTGTTCCCTTTCCCACTGATCTTTCTCTTTCCAATTCATCACTTTCTACTTTTGCACCTCATTACTTTCTTCTTTTTCTCTTTTCTCTCTTTGTGTGTGTGTGTGTCCCACTGAGTTTCACTGTGGTTGCTTACAGAAGCATGGGCTGTTACTAGTGGCTACACAACTAAATAAAATGTCCTTCTTTCCCCCCAGCAAACATTAACAGATAGAGCCTCAGAGACAGAGAGAGGGGTGGAGCCTCTTGAGCCCCTCCCCGATCCATGACAGAATGTTGACAAACCCAATCTTGTGTAATCTTAGTTTCTGTGAGTTCAGGATTACCATGGCCATGTCATGCCTGAAAAACAGCATTCTACAACAGTCTGCCTTTTCCTCTCACTAACATTCTTCCCATCTCCTCTTCCTTGTTGATCCCTGAGTGTCAGAGCAGGTAAATAATCCCTGAATTCTTGATACTTCTATTATTGAACATGTGGTCACAGTCTGTACTCCAAGAAGCCAAGTTGGACCACTTCTCTTTGAGAAGCCAATTGAAACAGCTACATGATTCATAAGAAGGAGATTTATATAAATAGAAAATGGATATTTACTCAATGAGGAACAGAGAGCCCCTTCCAGTCCACCTTCCCAGTGTGGACCTGTTCAATAAATCTCCTTTTTCTACTTTTTACTATTGATTTGGCTATTTCAGTTGGCTTCTTGAGCAAGGGTGACCAAACCTGGTTTCTTGGGGTAGAAAATGTGAACTCAAGTTCTGTAACACTACCAACATGTAGCTGAACCAACAATCCTGAAACCTCCTCCAGTCTGAATTTCTTATAATAGGAAATAATTTCTCTTTGTGTGCTAGCCACTTAGAACTGGTTCTCTTCTGTTCTTTGAAGTCAAAACAGCCAAAATATATTTAGATTTCTTTAATTTGTTGAGACTTTTGGAAAAAATTTTCTAGTATAATTTTCATACATGCTGTAACATAACAAACAGGTGAGACTCTGGACCTGTTTAATTCTCTTCCTCATATCCTTAACCTGATTCCCTGTTGTGGACAGTGCCACTCTCCATCTTTAGTCGAGTGATACACTGATTTAGGAGTTTAAGGACACTCAACTATTGATTCTACATAGACCCTTATTTTCATGCCTGAATCACATGTGACCTCCTTCCTCCTTAGAATCACAGAACACTCACCTGACAAGTCAGCTTCCTCACACCTCCAGGAAAGGGAACTTACATGCATATAGACAGACCAAAGCTATGTGATCTTTTCTAGATCCTTCCATTCCATTTATTAAGTTCCTATTCATGGCCAGTACTTGGTTAGGCTCTCAATGAATGAAAAGGAAATGAAATGGAATTGAAAATGACCTCTAAGTGCCCTTCAAGTTCTGAAGGATCATCCCTCTTTCAAATAATTATCTTGTATTGCTATAGAATGCACAAACTTATTTAACTTACTCAGCATTTATAGAGCAGTTAATCTATGCCTTGCATTGTGCTAAGGACTGAGGGTACAAAAATGAATGACTTTTTATTTATTTAACATGCACAATAAATTTCTGCTTCATGACAGACAAGCAAGAAGGATTAAGTCGTGATGGAAAAAAATACATGGAGCCTGTTCACAGCTGCAATAGTAGAATCAGACACTGTGAGGTAAGGACAGGCATTTATCACTTATTCACACAAACACTAGGTGAAGAGGAGGACTAGGACGAGAGAGGACATTCTACGCGAAAGGAACCGCACCATAACAGCAAGGAAGCGGACAGGGGAATACTACAACTCAGGAAGCAAAACTCTAGTGCTGCTGGAGCCCACTGTGAAGGGGGTGCTCATCCAAGATGTAACTGGAGAAGCAAGGGGCAAGGATTTTAAAAAAGCACCTTTTACACCATAAGAAACTGAGACCTTTTCAGTAAAGCGCTGATCTGATATTGGAAACTCTTAAGCAAGCAGGTAGAGTCAGGGAGACAGGTAGAAAAATAAACACTAGATGATGAATAGCTGAAGAAAAGTAGTACCAGTGGAGAGGAAGAAAAGAGACTCAGGAGAGGCTAAGCAGATAGAGGCAGCAGAGGGGAGCAGCCAAACAGCTTTTAGGGGAAGGGGTGAAGAAGCAAATGGAGATGGCGCCCAGGTTTCAGTTTGAGAAGGAACAAAATGAGAGTATATTTAGTCAGTGGTATTTTATGTCCACTATGGAGCCTGCAAGTTAAATGTTAAGGAATAAAAATGCGATGCTTCAAAGGAAAGTCTGAGGGGCTGGAGAGACGGCTCAGCAGTTAAAAGCACTGGCTGCTGTTGCAGAAGACCCAGGTTCAAATCCCAACACCCATATGGCAGCTAACAATTGTCTGTAACTACAGTTCCAAGGGATCCAAAGCCCTATGTCCCTTGAGTGGGCATTGCATGACATAGGTACACTTGCATACATGCAGGCTTAACACTCATACACATAAAATAAAAATAATTTTTTTTAAAAAAAAAGGAAGTCTGGGCTTAAGGAATAAATGTGAGTTACACAGCACATAGTTGGCATTTGAAAACATGGGAATGAACACATGTGACACGAGAGACATCCTAACAAAGGTACCAAAAACTATATTTGTGGGACTTTTAGCAAGACTGCTAATGGAAATCCAAATGCTTGTGATTAAATATCTGAAAGTGTGACATGAAACTAACAGGCTGCTGAACAAAATGTTTAATCTGCCTACACTTAAAATAGATATTCATAATAATAATAGAATAATTTTAAGTGTGTGGTATGATGAGTTTTATGTGACTAAAATTTTGGGGAAATTAATAAGATGACTTAGTTGAATTATTATTTGCTTGCATGAGTGTTCTCTTGATGACAATGTTCAAACGAGAGATTTTTAGAAGATGTACATATTTCATAAATTATTGCAAATGTATTCCAGGAAATTTATTTTCTTGTCTTTATTTCAACAAAATCACAAATCATGTCATTATAATCCAGATGTTTATGTATTCATGTTTTTTTCATGGAAGGACCAAAATAGCAAACTGAAACAGGAGTACCAACCGGAGACAGCAACATCACTGCCTGAATGCTTCAATTCAGAAATGAGCCCCTAATTTTGTACATTATGTTCAGACATTACAATAGAGAAAATACGGTGAAATATTGTGGCTTCATTATCTCATGGTATAGCTCATAGATCCACAGAGGGATGTAAAGATTCAGTATCATTCTTTACTCTCACTGTATCTCAACCTGCTTTGACACAAGTTTAATGACAATACGAACTGTTTGATACTGCAAATGTTCCCCCTGCTTCTACGCAGCACTACTGTAAATGCCACAGTCATTCATGAGGATTTCTGAAAGCATGGATTGAAAAGCAAACGGAGGGGCTGAGGCAATGGTTCAGTCAATAAGGCGCTTGCCACACAAGCATGAGTGCCTGAGTTCGGATCCCCAGCACTCATAAAAAAGCAGGGCATTGTGGCATGCATCTGTAATTCCAGCTCTGGCGAGGTGGAGACAGGCAGATCTCTGAAGCTCATTGATCAGTCAGCCTAGCCAAATTGGTGAGCTCCAGGGTCAATGAGAGACCCTGCCTCAAAAAATAAGGCAGAGACCAACTGAAGAAGACATGACGTCAACCTCCTGCCTCCACAGGCACACAGACATATGTGCACACATACCCCCCTCACACATACAATGTCACACCTACATGAACATGTGCACATACCACAGGCACACAATACCACACACACATACACACAAAATGTGAAGGTAAGCAGGAAAATGGGTTTTGGTGTTTTGGAACCACAACATGTCACTGTGCAAGAACATATTGCGTTCACTGCATTTGAGAGGAGGCAATGACGGAGTAATCAACTAGTTCTTCCCTTTTACAAGTTCTTCTGGTAACCAAATTTTCCTGTGCCTCAAAGCAATGCTTGTTCTTGGCTTCTGTAACAGTATAGCTCACACGCTTTTCTGGAACTCGGTCTGAAGCATCTTTTGTTTGGAAGATACGGGCCAAAATACAGAAGGATTTTCCTGGGACCTGAACAGAGTGAGCTTTGAGAGCAAGCATTGAAGGTTATGAGTCACTTGCCAAGACTGAGCACTAGATTGTCATAGCGGCTCTTTAATTAATGTGCTAGGAGGATGTGGTATGTAAGGTCTCCGGAAAGACATTGCTCCAGGCAGGGCTCCCTATTGTTGAATCAAAAAACTAATCTGAGGAGGATCACCAGTTCAAGGTGGTTGGAAGAAGAGAATCTCCTAGAATAGTTTGCAATAAAATAGGAAAGCCAAATGTGTTGTTACTAAATCAAGGGGAGTAGGACTTCCAAAGAAAGTTGTCAACAGAGGCAGGTGTTTTAGAGAGTTGGGAAAAAAAAAAAAAAAAAAGCAGCTCAAAGGCTGGGGGGGGGGGACCAAACCTGCAG
>NW_008356473.1:4034842-4041387 GCF_000622305.1 Nannospalax galili | reverse complement strand
CTAAAATAAGGGGAGTAGGGCTTCCAAAAAAAATTGTCAAAAGAGGGAGGTGTTTTAGAGAGTTGGGGAAAAAAAAAAAAAAAAAGCAGCTCAAAGGCTGGGTGTGGTGGCACACACCTGCAGTCCTAGAACTCAAGAGGCAGATGTGTGAGGCCAGCCTAGGGCAAATAGCAACATGCTGTCTTAAAGGGGAAAAAAGTAAATACTAATAAACAAAATAAGTACACCCATGCAGTACAATATTATTCAGCAATGGAAAAGAGTGAAGTAAAAAAATAATAATCCTGAAAGACCACATTTTGCAGCTTTCCTTGGCAGCAAATCCACAGAGGCAGAATATTACTTTTTTTATTTAATAAGTGTATTGCTACTGTAGATGAGAGGACTGCACGCCACAGCATGTGTGTGGAAGTCAGAGGACAACTTTGACGAGTCGGTTCTCTCTTTTCACCTTTACATGGATTCCACAGATGAAACTCAAGTCACCAGGCTTGTGTGGCAAGCACCTCTACCCACTGAGCCAGCTCGCCAGGCCATGTATATATAATTTGATGGTTGGCAGAGGTTGGCAGGGTTGAGATGAAAGAGAATGATCACTAATGAATGCAAAGGATTTGAAATGATGAAAATATATTAAATTTAGATTATGTCAATGGTTGTACAGCTCTGTAAATATAATTATAACTTTTGAATTGAACATTTAGTCAAACTGAACTCTTTTTTTTTTCTTTCTATCTTATGTGTATGAGTATTTTGCCTGTATGAGTGTAGGCAAACGCCTACACCATCAATGTAATGCCCATGGAGGCCAGAAGAGGGTGTTGGATACCCTGGAATTGTTGCTACAGATGAATGTTAACCACCATGTGGGTGCTGGGAACCAAGCCTGGGGTCCTCTGCAAGAGCAACTAGTGTTCTTAATCACTGAGCCATTTCTCCAACCTCCAAACTGAACTTACAATATAAAAATTATATCTTAATGAAGCATTTATTTTAGATCTCACTATATAATCCCACCTGGCCTCAAACTCATGATCCTCTTGCATTAGGCTCCCAAGTGCTAGATTTCACCAACATCTGGCAATAAAGCTATTTTCTTAAAAGGAAAAATATAAGAAGACATATCTACTACATGTCTGTAAGCCAGCATTCTATTGCTGTGATAAAATACCTGAGATAAATAACATAAAATGGAGAAAGACTTATTTTGGCTCACAGCTTCAGAGATTTCAATCCAAGGTTGAGTAGCTCCATGGCTTTGAGTTTGAGGCAAAGCAAAATATCATCATGGGGGAACATGATGAAGAAACAGCTTTTCCATCATGGCAGTCAGGAAGTAGAGAGGAAGTGTTTGAAGACAAGATATACCCTTCAAGGCACATCATCAGTGACCTACTTCCTCCAAGCAGTCCCTACCCCCAGTAGCCCATTCAGTTATAAACTCATCAATGGATTAATTTATTGGTTAATAAATTAGTTAACACTTTTCTCATCAAATTACCTCTTAATAGCGCCACCAACTGGAGACCAGTGATACATGAGTTGGTAGGGGAGGTTTCGTATTTAAACCACATCTAAGATCACATTACCAAACACCATCCATCCAGTGGTAGAAAAGGAAATCTTGGTAGCTGTCAGGTATTTAAGACTGAAAAGTCTGTCATGGTGATTCCGTTGCCCCTGACAAAAATAAATGAATGCATTCATTTTTCATTCTTTGAAAAACAAGAGAATGCAATAAAGGTAACATTTCATAATAAAGGTCTTTCACACTAAAGTAAACTTGAAAACAGAGAACATTTATGCAAAAAATCCATTTACTGTGTCAGTAATTTTCAGCCTTTCCCCTGCTGTTAGTGTAGATAATTGAGTAAAAGCTTTTTCTTCCCTACACCAAGCATCAGTTTCCAACTGATCCTCTTAGAAATTCAGTTTTGAGATTTCATTTCAAGATCATGACTGTAGAGTTTATGGGAAATGCATGTGTTTGGGTAAATAGAACTATTTCCTCTTCTTGTGGTACATACTTAGAACAATTGGGAAAAAAAGAGAAGGGATTAAAAAAAAAAGACAGAAAAACTTCCCACTATATTTATCAACCAAGTCATAGTTGCTCTTCTTGCCATCTTCCAGTTGACTCTACAGCTAGGTTAAAAATCCACATCAGGGGCTGGAGAGATGGCCCACCAGTTAAGAACACTGACTGTTCTTGCAGAAGACCCAGGTTTGAATCCTAGCACCCACATGGCAGCTAACAACTGTCCGTAACTCCAGTTCCAGGGGCTCTGACAGCCTCTTCTGTCCTCCGCGGGCATTGCACGGCATGGGTGCACTTACCTACATGCAGGCAATACACTCATACACATAAAATAAAAATAATAAATAAAATGTTTTTTTAAAAAAGAATCCACATCTTTCCTCCTAGCCAACTACTCAACATTTACATGGATTGAGGTATTAAATACTAATGTTTCTGTTGCTCCTGTTTTTAACACAAACATGAACCTTGTCTTGCCTCCACTTCCTCGCGTTCCTTGTTTGTTTCATTCCTTTAGGTTATTCTCCCGACCCCTGAACGTTGAAGGCCCGTGGGCCAGGGCAAAGCATTTCATTACAGCTGTAACATACTCAATAACAATTTCCAGAGCAAAGATACATCTCTTCCAAAATTGGCTGTAATTTTTAGGTTCACAGTGTTGAATTAATACAGTTATGCATTATTGTGCTCAGTATAAACTCTGTAACACATAGAATTGAATGAGGTTTTAACCTTTAAAAAAGATCCCCATTTCATTTTCAAAATATACTGTTTCATACAGAAAAACTCATTTTAATGCAACTAACAGACATTTGCACATGCATCTCTGATCTCTCTATATCTGATTATTACTAGTCACAGTCGGTTTCTTTCTGAGATCCTTGACACACAAGCATGGATATAAAGTCATCAGGTAGATTTCAATGGTAATGTTTTTCACGTCTACTAATTAACATGAAGTAAATTTTTATGCTTCTTCCTCAAATATACCTCATTTTTTATTTATTGATTTGTGTGTGTGTGTGTGTGTGTGTGTGTGTGTATTTCATACAGAACATCCCAAACAGTCATTCCTCTATATACCCACATCCCAAGTAACACCCTCTCATGCCCCCCACCCCACTGGAGCCCATATACTCTGTCATCTCTGTTACAGTCTGCTGTGTTGTCAGTGCCCCGAGCTGTTCCCCAGAGCTTATCCATCCACTGAATCTAGTCAACCTATCTATAGTTCCTTGTTTTAGGAAGATCAGTTCTTCCTCATCTAGCAGCAAGCTCTTGCCAATATTCCTTTAGATAGATTGGGGTCTGCTGATCATTTTCAGTTCTATGCTGGCTTACTGTCTAGGAGTCTCTTAGGCCACCCTCACCAACTCAAAGGAAGGTATCTCCTGCCTGGCATTGTTTCTTGGTATGTAGCCTTTAGCTATGTACATGGACTCTTAAAGAATTATATTGATCCCTTTAATCTTTGGTTATACTTTCCTTTTGGGTGTTTAAGACCATGTAGTTGGCCCAGATAAAACAATTTATTTTTACTCTTAAGGTCATTTGAAGATCTGTTCCTCAGGGGTCACATGGACTTAGCAGGAGCCCCTGGCTCCTTTCCTCTACCAGTTCCATCTATGTTAAGTCAAAGGTCCTGCTCAACCATGGATGGCTTCACTTGGAAGCATGGAGGAAATGTTACCTCTGTGTTGATCTTCCTCTTTGTAGACTGGACACTGGTTTAAGTCCATCTGATGAGGTCTCCATGGCCTCCTTGATCAAGAGGAGAGGTGACTCACCACAGTTACAGAATATTTTGAGAGATACTCCATAGTCCCTGAAACTTAGTAGACTTTGGAGGGCAAGGAGCAAAAATTGTCCTTTAAGGCCCTCTAACCAAATTAGTATAGGCCTCAAAGTATAGCTGCTAAACATCCAAGGTTAGTTCCACCAGTCTGGTACTTTTAATTACCATGTGCTTTGTAGGTAAAGCTTGGGTAAAGACCAAAGTTTCTCAGATAAACCTTGACTAGACATATATTATGTTCCTTGAGCTTGCTGTATGTATAATTTGTCAGTAGGTTGTTTGACTAATATGGTTCCATCTGGTTTCTTTTAACCAGGCAGGCATTACTTATCTCTCGCATTGTCTAATCCTTCCACTATGGTTTCCCCATTTTCCCCATTTCTCCCTTAATAATACCTTTTTCATAATGACCCTCCTCTCTTGAGCTCCTTCTTTTCCTTTATCTCTAAGGTCCCCCCTCCTTAAAATAACCCCTTTTCATCCATATCTCTCTTACTAACACCTGTTTCCTCCTGTTCTTCTCTTTCAGGTTCTTTCTTTTCCTTTACCTCCCTGGGTCCTTTTCATTATCCTGGTTCCTATAGTTATGTCTGGATACATACTCACTTATCAGGGTTTGGTGCTAGGATCCACATATGAGGGAGAACATGCTTTTTGTTTGTTTGTTTTGTTTTTTTCTGAGTCTGTTACTTCACTTAGTATAGCAGTTTCTAGTTCCATGGATTTTCCTGCAAATTTCATGATTTCATCTTTCTTTACTGCTGAGTAAAACTCCATTGTATAAATGAACCACATTTTCATTAACCACTCATCAGTTCAGGGACTCTTAGGTTGCTTCCATCTCTTAGCTATTGTGAAAAGAGCAGCAACAAACATGAATGTCTCTGTAATAGGATGAGTTCTTTGGCTATATGCCAAGGAGTGGTGTAACTGGGTCAAATTGTAGGTTCATTTGTAGTTTGTTTTTTTTTTAGTAATAATAATGTATTTAGCCCAACATAACCAAAATGTGAGTATTTCAACTTATAATCAATAAAAAATTAGTGGATTATTTTAATTTTCTTCCTTATATTAAATGTCCAGAATTAGGCATGGTGATATACACCTGTAATCCAGCACTCAGGAGATGGAGGCTCTTAAGAGGATTAGGAGTTCAAGGCCATCCTCCACTACATGTGACTTCTAGGCCACAAAGGTTACATAAGACCCTGTCTCCAAAACAAAATAAAAACAAACAGCAACAAACTAATGTGAAGTATATTTTACACTTTCAGCTCGTCTCAGTCACACCAATCACATTCCAAGTGTTCTAGGGCCTCTTATAATGGGTGGCTCTCTCCCAGGACAGAGCAGGTCTGAGCAAAGGGAGGTGCAGGACCCCTTGACTGGAAAACATCGTGGACCATGGGTAGCCCCAGGAGAGCTGGACACTCTAGTTTCAACTTTGGGTCAAATCAGAAACACCTCGTAAAGACCTATATCCCATCTGTATCCCAGAAAAGAAGCATCCTCCCCTCTCTCCAACCCCAGGGAACACAGAGCTGGACACCCCCAAATCCCTTCCCAGTCAACTGGGTAAGATCCACTGGTCAATCTGCAGCATGTGTGTAGGGACCTAGTTTTTTAAGCATTCTCTACACTGCTTTCCATAGGGGTTGAACAAGTTTGCAATCCCACCAGCAGGGGATGAGTGTTCCCCTTTCCCCACATCCTCTCCAACATTTGGTATCATGTGTTCTCTTGATTTTAGCCAGTTTGACTGGGGTAAGATGAAATCTTAAAGTGATTTTAATTTGCATTTCCCTAATTACTAATGATGTAAACATGTTTGAAGATGTTTCTTAGCCATCTTTAATTCTTCTTTTGAGAACTCTCTGTTCAGCTCCTTAGCCCATCTTTTAATTGGGTTGCTTCTTGTCTTGGTTCTTGTTTTTTGAGTTCATTATATATTCTGGATGTTAAACATCTGTCAGATGTGTTGCTGTTGAATATTTTCTCCCATTCTGCAGGTTTTCTCTTTACTTCCTTGGTTGCTTCTTTTGATGTGGAGAAGCTTTTTAGTTTAATGAGGTCCCATTTGCTGATTCTTGACCATTTTTCCTGAGCAATTGATGTCCGGTTTAGAAAATCCTTTCCTACACCTATATCATGTAGGTTATTGCCAATGTTTTCTTCTAACAGTTTCAGAGTTTCAGGCTTCACATTAAGGTCTTTGATCCATTTGGAGTTGACTTTTGTGCAAGGTGAAAGAAAGATAGGGGTTTAGTTTCATGCTTCTACAAGTGGAGATCCAGTTTTGCCAGCACCATTTACTGAACATGCTGTCTTTCCTCCAGTGAATGTTATTGGCCCCTTTGTTAAATATCAGGTGGCTGAAATTGCATGTACTCATATTTGGGTCTTCACTTTTGTTCCGTTGATCTATGGGTCTATTTTTGTGCCAGTACCATGTTGTTTTTATGACTATAGCTCTGTAATACAGTTTAAAATCTGGTATAGTAATCCCCCAGGCATTGCTATTAGTGCTCAGGGTTACTTGGGCTATCCGAGGTCTTTTGTGATTCTATATAAATCTTAGGATGTTTTTTTCCAATTCCGTGAAAAATGTCATGGGGTTTTTGATTGGCATTGCATTGAATCTATAAATGGCTTTTGGTAGGATGGGCATTTTCACAATATTAATTCTTCCAATCCATGAGTATGGGAGATCCC
>NW_008356473.1:4033666-4034755 GCF_000622305.1 Nannospalax galili | reverse complement strand
TGATTTTTTTTTTTTTTTTTTTTTTTTGCAGCTATTGTGAAGGGGAGTGTTTCCATGTACTCTTTCTCTGATTGCATGTTATTGGTATTTAGAAAGGCTACAGACTTTTTAAATTTTGTAACCTGCCACTTTATTGAAAGTGTTAAACATTTCTAGGAGTTTTCTGGTGGAATTTTTGGAGTCTCTTAGATATAATAGCATATCATCTGCAAATTCCTCTTTTATCTCTGATTTTGCTAATTTGGATTTGCCCTTTCTTTTTTTGGGTCAGCTGGACTAAAGGCCTATATATCTTGTTTATCTTTTCAAACACTATATTAAAAAGGAGTGGGGATAGTGGACAGCCTTGTCTGATTCCTGATTTTAATGGGAATACTTCCAGTTTCTCTTCATTTAGAATGATGTTGGCTGTGAGTTTTTTCTATATAGCTTTAATTATGTTGAGGTATGTTCCCTTCAGTCCAATTCCCATTAGGACTTTGAACATACATGCATGGTGAATTTTGTCAAAGGCTTTCTCTGCATCTATTGAGATGACCATGTGGTTCTTGTCTTTGAGTCCTTTTATATGATTTCTGACATTTATTGATCTATGTATATTGAACCATCCCTGCATCTCTGGAATAAAGCTGACTTGAACATGGTGGATGACCTTTTTGATATGTATCTGTATGCAGTTTGCAAGTATTTTGTTGAGAATTTTTGCATTTATGTTCATTAAGGATATGGGTCTATAGTTTTCTTTTTTGGTTTTATCTTTACCTGGCTTTGGTATTAGAGTGATGCTGGCTTCATATAAAGAATTTGGAAGTTCTCCCTCAATTTCTATTTTTTTAAATAAATTAAGGAGTATTGGATGCAGATCTTCTTTAAATGTCTGATAGAATTCTGCTGTAAATCCATCCAGTCCTGGGCTTTTTTCAGTCAGGAGGTTTTGTATTACTGTTTCAATTTCTTTTTGTGTTATGGGTCTGTTTAAGCTGTTAATCTCTTCTTGGTTTAGTTTTGCTGGTTCCCATGCTTTTAGATAACCCATCCATTTCTTTTAAGTTTTCATATTTAGTAGCATATAGGTTTTTAAAGTATTCC
>NW_008356473.1:4019733-4033627 GCF_000622305.1 Nannospalax galili | reverse complement strand
CTGGATCTTTCTGGTGTCTGTTGTGATGTTTCCCCTTTCATTTCTGATTTTCTTCATTTGGAGGTGCTCTTTCTTTTGGTTAACTGGGCTAGCTGTGTGTCAATCTTGTTTAGCTTTTCAAAGAACCAGATCTTGGAGTCATTGATTCTTTGTACTGTTTTCTTTGTTTCTATTTCATTAATTCTGCTCTGATTTTTGTTATTTCTTCTTGTCTTCCGGGTTTGGGTTTCATTTATTGCTGCTTTTCAAGTGTCTTGAGTTGCACTGTTATTTATTTGTGTTCTTTCCAATTATTTAATGTAGATACTTAGAGCTACAAACTTCCCTCTAAGGACTGCTTTCAACGTGTCCCAGAGGTTTTGTTGTGTTGTATTGTCCTTTTCATTTAGTTCCAGGAATACTTTTATTTCTTTCTTAATTTCACCTTTGACCCACTCATCATTCAGGAGTGTGTTGTTTAATCTCCATGTGTTCATATAGTTACAAGGATTTCTTCCGGTGTTGATTTTAAGCTTTATTGCACTGTGGCCTGATAGAATGCATGAAATTATTTCAATCTTTTGTATTTGTTGAGGCTTGTTTTGTGCCCCAGTATGTGGTCAATTTTGGAGAAAGTTCCATGGGGCACTGAATGAAAGTATACTCTTTGGTACTTTGGTGGCATATTCAGTAGATGTCTGTTAGGTCCATTTGACACATGGTATTGCTTAATTCAGATGTCTCTCTGTTAATTCTTTGTCCTGTTCACCTATCTAATGGAGACAGTGAAGTATTGAATGGGTATTGAAGTCCCCAACTATTAATGAGTTGGTATTAATCTGGGTCTTAAAGTCCTGTAGTACTGTTTTTATGAAGCTGGGTGCACCAGAGTTTGGTGAATATATGTTCATGATTGTAACATCTTCTTGGTCAATTGTTCCTTTGATCAGAATGAAGTGGCCCTCTTTATTTCTTCTGATTAATTTTAGTTTGAAGTCTATTTTGTCAGATATTAGAATTGCAATATCTGCTTTTTTCTTAGTACCATTCGCTTGGTGTATTTTTTTCCATCCTTTCTCCTTAAGGTAGTGCTTGTCCTTTAAAGTGAGATGAGTTTCTTGCAGACAACAAAGATGAGCTTTGTTTCTTAATCCATTCAACTAATCTGTGCCTTTTGACTGGGGAGTTCAGTCCATTGATATTTAATGTTATTAATGAAAGATGTGTACTGATTCCTGTTATTTTTATTTTTGTTCACATTCTTGATGTAGCTGTGCATTCCCAGGGTTATACCTTCATTAAGTTTCTTTTTGTAACCCCTTGGGTATAGTCATCCTTTTCTTCACCTCTTTGTATTGCTTCAAGAACTCTCTGAAGAGATGGATTTGTGGACATGAATTCTTTCAGCCTATTTATGTCATGGAAGATATTTCTTTCCCCTTCAACTATAATAGACATTTTGGCTGGATATAGTAATCTGGGTTGGCATCTGTGGTCATTTAACACTGGGGATACTTTGGTCCAGGCTCTTCCGGCTTTCATAGTTTGCATTGAGAAGTCAGCTGTGATCCTAATGGGTTTTCCTTTATATGTGACTTGTTGTTTTTCTTTTGCAGCTTTAAGTATTCTCTCTTTGCTCTGTATGCTTAGTGTTTTTACTATGATGTGCCATGAAGAGTTTTTTGTTTTTGGTCCTGTGTCTTTGGTGTTTTATATGCTTCCTATATTTGTATGGGCATGACTTTCTTTAATTTGGGGAAATTTTCTTCTACAATCCTGTTGAAGACCCAGTCTATATCATTATCCTGAGATTTTTCTCCTTCCTGTATGCCTGTGATTCATAAGTTTGGTCTTTTTATGGTGTCACACAATTCCTGCATTATCTATTCTTGTGTTTTCTTAAATTTTTTATAATCTTTGCTTGAGTAGTCTAATTCGTCCACTTTATCTTCTAGTCTTGATACTCTCTGTTTTCCATTTCGTTCATCCTATTGGTGAGGCTTTCTCCTGTCATTTCTAATTGGCTTGCTGAGTGTTTCACTTCCTTCTTCATTTCAGCCTGAGCATTCTTCAATATTTCTAACTCTTTTCTGAATTCATTCAGTAGTTTATCCCTATCTTCTTTCAGTTCTTTGATTTCTTTGTTTGTGTGTTCTTTAAATTCACTGAATTCTTTTATCATGCTTATAATTGTTCTTTTGAATGTTATCTCTAGGGTGTTCTCATTGTACTCTTCTACAGGACTGTTGATACTTGACGAGGATGTATTATTTTGGTTTTTCATATTATTATTTTTTCTCTGTGACTTTGACATGTGGATTTCTAGTTTCAGATTCTTTGTGAGACCCAAGCCTTCCTTGGTTGCATTTAGGTCTGCTTCTTTTTGTAATCTTTGTGTGCCTTTGTGGTTTACTTGTTGGGTATAAAAAGCTGGTTGGCCTAAGCTTCAGGTTCTCTCTTTTGATTTGATATTGGAGGGGCCAAATTGATTTCATCTTCTTGCTCATGAGTTCCCACAGAGTCCCAAGTTGGATGAGGATCACATGTTCTCAGGCTTTCTCCTAAGGACTTGATCTCTTCAGGAAAGATACTGGCCCCCAGAAGTTGGGGGACTGGGCTGCCCAGAGATACAAGGGGAGGTGGGGATGGGAAGAGGCCCTGAGGGCTCCAGGGACTAGAGGGAGAAATTGGGTTGGTGTGGATGCAAAGGATCAGGAGGTAGTGGGGAGTCTGGGCCAAGAAGTCAATCCAAAGGTCTGGGGTGCCAAGACAAGAAATGTGCCAGTGCCCCTGCTAGGAGGAGAGCTGGGAGGGTAAATGAGGCTGGGGGAGTCATGGCACAGTGAGCACAGCCAAACTTACCCAGCAAAGCTGCTGGCCCCAAGAAGCTGGGGGGCTGGGCCACCTTTTATTAATTCTTCAAGAATTTTATACATGTATACAATGTATTTTGATCACATCCACCCCCATTTCTTCCCATAACTCCTCTAACATCTGCCCCCAAACTCCCTTCCAACTTCATATCCTATTAGTTTTAGCCCACCAAGTCCAACTTGTGCTGGTCATGTACTCATGGATGTGGAGTCATCCATTGGAGTATGGTCCACCTACCAGGGGCCATACCCTTAAAGCCCTAGAAGTTATCAACTAGTGATATTATAGCTTCTAAAATTAATTTTTTTAAAATTCCAAATTGAAGTTGTGACATCTACAAACCAGAAAGGAGAGCCTAGGGGCTTTCAGAGGATCTTTTCTCTTTAGCAATAGCAATTCCAGTCAAAAGGTTGGTTGCCATTTGCATTCTCACAGTTGATACAACATGACACTTCACATGGCATTTATGAACTAGGCCTCAAATATTACTGCAGCTCATTATTTATATATGTAAATTAAGGTTGATCAGATTGTGAAGTCACTAGAGTAGATTCCAATCTGAAAACCTTCACTTGTAACTGATGACGTAACACCTGTCTTCCTTCCCCTCTGTGTTTCTTGGAAGCAGAGATCTAGCACAGTGCCCAGCATGTGCTTAACAACAATGTATTAGACTGAACGGGACCACAATTCTCAATGTACTGAGATGAGATGTCAGCCTCTACACCATGTATTCTTTCAAAGTTCTCTCTGTGTTTTGAGTATTTTTTATTCATTTTCACAATAGCAGCAATAATAATAAGATACCAAGTGAACAGGTAAAATGAATTTACTTTTAT
Source organism: Nannospalax galili (assembly GCF_000622305.1). Classification (NCBI taxonomy): domain Eukaryota; kingdom Metazoa; phylum Chordata; class Mammalia; order Rodentia; family Spalacidae; genus Nannospalax; species Nannospalax galili. Next base: position 4,029,935 of record NW_008356473.1, on the reverse strand, counting down.
TCCCAAAACCTCCTGTGGGGAACAACATAGTGGCATATGGCTTACTGGTCATACACCTTCATGGTCACGTATCTCAAGGGTGACTTAGATCTATAGGCAGATAGCTCTATGGTCATGTATAACTCCATGGTTATACAGTCTAGTGTCCACATAGCTCCGTGGTCATTATAGCTCAGTTATATGGCAGTGGTTGTGGATCACTTAGATCCACTGTCGCATAGCTCAGTGATCATAAGCTTGAGAGAGTTTTATCTTTCAGGGATAAGGATCAGAGGGCTGTGAGATTTGCACCCAAAACATTGCTCTCCCCTTTCCTAGATGGGTGTTCTCTAGTAAGTTGACGAACCCTGAGGCTATCTTACTCATCTGCAAAATGGAGATAAAAATGAAAGCATTAAGAATTACTATAATGATTTTAAAGATGGTAAACCATTGATCACAATGCCTGGCACAGAATCATTTAATAACTATCATCATCTTCTTCAGCACCACCACCACCACCATCATCATCATCATCATCATCATCATCAACATCATCATGTTCCTAACACAAAAAGGAACTGCTTCTGGGTTGAGCATAGGATTGTCAACATCAGAAAAGACAATTTATGGATAACCAAGAAGCAACTATCTCTCCACTGAGTCATCTTAAGAAAAAGAATTCTTGAAATGTTTGAAGTTGAGAGAGGTGTGCTCTTGTGTTTACAAATACACATTTCCCTTTCAGGTTAAGTGTTCCTGTTTCTGCTTTCAGCTGCTTTTTATGAACACAGAGTTCTAGGCCAGATCGGGCTATATAAGACATATCTTTAAAAAATACCTTTAAAAATATAAATCACTATTCAAAAAAATATTTCAACTGCCAGATATGAGAGTATAGGAAAAGAAAAGCAATACAAAGGCAATATTAATTTAGGGCCCACTAGGTGGTGAGTGCATCACCTCCCACAGCGTAACTTTCTTGACTTCTGAGTTACTGCATGATCCCAGGAATGTCCTCTGTGTCTTCTTACTCAGAAGTTCTTCTCACCCACTGGTGTAGGTAGGGATGGCCAAGGCTGCCTGTGCTTCTGCCTTGATGCTATTCCTGTCAAGCCTGCCCCTTGCTATTATTACTGCTATCAACTGCAGACAGATGCCTCAACAATCTACCCTACAGGTTAAGAAATCAGGCGAACCATGCAGAGCAGCAGCAAGTGCCTGGCAGAAATGAGACCAAAGAAAGATTCAGAAGTGTTCTTTATAAACAACATGATAATCATACCTGGCTTATAAGGGGTTGTGGTGTTCCGGAGAGAAGCAGGGAAGGATGAAGGCAGGGAGGGAGGGAGGGAGGGAGGGAGGGGAGGAAGGAAGGGAGGAAGGAAGGAAGGAAGAAAGGAAGGAAGGAAGGAAAGACAAACCAGGGCATTCATATACAAAGGATTTATTCAAGGTCACTCAGCTAGTAAAAGATGAAGGTAAATTTCACAAGTAGGTCTTCTGACGGGAACACCTGTACCTCCCTGTGTGTGTGCATACATGCGCAAGAAGGGGGTCCAACTTAGCCATAGAGAAGGTGTGGAAGAAAGCAACTAGTAGAAAACAAGCTTATACAAATAGCTCAAGATTCTATTACTGAAAATCAGGGGAAAGCTATTTAAATTTAACAAAATAAAACAAAACAGAAAGTAAGTTTCTTTGGTAGAATTATCTACTACCTGATCAAGACGCTATTCTAGGAAGATGATCCTGGCCCTGGCATGCAAGATGCATTATAGAGGAACATGGAGCATAGATGGAGATAGAGGAAGCACCAGTGCCTTGGATGTGGGAAGACTGAAAGTTGAAACTGGCAGTGGAGAAGAGAGTTGGGATAGCCAGAAATAAATAATCAGTATGTAGTCATCAGGAAAAGGGGCCTATGAGCTTCAAGCCCTCCTCAAAATTCCCCACCCTTTGTCATAAATGGCCCTTCCTTCCTTCTTGCTTATAAGCTGCACTTCAGCCCACCTGGACCACCCGAAGCTGGCAGCATGCTCCAAGCCTCTGTTCTTGCTGTTTCCTTCATACCTCCTTCTGGCAAATCTCTCATCTTCTTCTAATGCCCATATTAAATGCCATCTATTTCAAAGAATGACCCCTATGTCTCCTAGATGCTTCTCAAATTGATGCGACATCAAACACTCCGATTGCACTTAAAAATCTACACCATACCACTCAGCCCTTGGATGTGTGTCTTTATGGTAATCTCTAATTGATTTCAACTCAATGTAAGGAAATCCTTCCAACCATTAGAGCTCTCTCACTGCCTGTGAAAAGATGAGCTGCCTAGGAAGGCTGGGAGAGGGTGCTCACTGAAGTTTGCATGCAATCTCAGTAATTGTCAGGGAATTGAAATCAATCTGCAAACCTACTAAAAATACTTTAGCATCTAATGGAAATATAGGAACAGGAAATCTTTGTGTCCTGTAGCACGCAGAGATTCTGGATTATAGGCAATGTATCTCTTGTTCAATAAACATTTGAGCATCTGCTTTGGACACCAACTGGAAAGAGAAACTCAAACACTTCCAGGTGGGATGAAGTATATGATTCACCTAAGAAAGTGGACTGAACTGAGCTCACTGAAAGTGGAAGGGAGGGCAGCGCACTAGAGTGGACAGGATCTCTCTAAAGTGAGTGCTTGCCCTCTGCTCTCATCATGCCTGATGAGTAAGAATGAGGGCCAGTGTTCTAAGCCATCCTGAGTAGTCAAGGAAAACTTAAAAATTGAATTTGGTATAAAATCTCTTGATATTTTACATTTGAAAAACAATTCTTTCTGCAAAAATGAAAAATACTGGGCAAACCTAGCTATAAGTATCCAGGGATAAAATCTACCTTTGGGGACCATTTTCAATTCCAGTGCTAAATATCATGCTAGATGCTTAGATAATAAAAATACACCTGATTTTCAGAAATCATACACTCTTGCTCAGCCCTAAACAGGACATCTGTATCACCTCCTCCAAGCCTCAGGGAACTCCAAGGGAGAGGGCACAGAAAGAAGTAAGCGCCAGAGGAAGGGAAGGGGTTTTATGAAACACTGTCTTTTAAACATGATGTGATTATTGTGCTCATGAACTCACAGCAGCAATGGTTGCCTACACAAGATCTGTACAGGGTCCCCTCACTCACTGATGAGGGAGGGGTTCATAAGGCCCCACCCCTCTTTAAAGAGCTATGGGCAGTTGATTACCGGAGAGAGGAAGAGTGATCGTTCTTGGTGGGGCAGTCTCTAGTAGGCTACCCTTGCTCAAGTAATTAACACCCCACTTGATCACACCAAAAAGGGAAAGGTATGACTTGTTAGAAAAGGGGGTTCATTCAGTGGGTAAAAAAGGCATAAAGAGAGGATAATGAAGGGAAATATGATCAAAGTACATTATATATGTATATGATAAAATAGTGAATGAACATATTTTAAAAAGAAATCCCACACGTTTATAGGGATAGGAAGAAAATGGTCACTTTAGCACATAATTACATGAGAATATACACTTAGTATGTATCTGATTTTTTGTTTTATTTTTAATATTTTATTTATTAATTGACAGCTCCATACGTATATGCAATGTATCTTGGTTATAGCCACCACATGCCCATACTCCCCACCATCTCCTCCAACACCAACATGTCCTGCTCCTACCTTCACTTCTCCTTTTATAACCCAATGAGTCCAATGTGTGCTGCTCCTATCTGCACGTGTTTGTAACCATCCACTGGAGTGGGGTATCTTACCAGCACCCACAACCCTGCAGAAAAAATGACTCTCTCTCTCCTAACAGCCACCAATGACCAATGTCTTCTAAGCTAGAAGTGAGGCTTCATGAACCCTTTCCCCACCCACCCATGCTGGAATGTTGGCTGGCAATTTTGTGCAGGTCACTACAGCTGCCGTGAGGTCATCAGTGCAACAGCCACATCATGTCCGGAAGACAGGATTTCAGAGCACCCCTCCCCATCCTCCAGCTCCTACCTCTCTTCACGCCCTCTTGCCACAGTGTTTCCTGAGATTTGGGCAGGGAGTGGAATGGTGATGTTATATTTCTGATGTTTTTCTTCAAGGATAAATAAAAGGTTCTGGTGACAAAAGAAGGGTGATCAAATTAATGTAGAAATGTGATCTTAATATTTAAGGGCGTCCAAAGGGGGAGACAGAGAATGTGGTTCAGGAAAGTAAGAAAGTACAAAAACAATATATGGGTTAAACTGATATTGATAAAAGGAGAAGAGGAACTTCTAATAAAAGTGAACATGGCCCGAGTCCCCTTCCTAAGACAAATAGATAAAGGATACTATTTTCTTTGAGAAGAAATACAATTCATTTAGGCTAGACCCAGTAACATCCAAGGTGGCTATAAAACATCCAGAGAGCAACATTCAATTGGCCAACTGCATCACAGAGTTAGAAGGTTGGAGGAAAATGGAACTGATTGATGAGGATTGGGGAGTTATCCACAGGGTGTTTTGTTTGAAATTGTGGAAAGGAATCACCTCAACAAATGGGACAGTACACAGTAAGAGCAATAGCGAGTGGGACTGTGATCCTAGGAGATCAGCGTTTAGGGACGAATAGAGAGGAAGAAAGTCCAACAAAGTGAACACAAAGGACACTGGGAAAACAGGCATATCCCCAGTCCCTAAGGCCAAAGTACGTGTGTCTCCTTCTGCTCGTGATCCAGGTCATCCCAAGCTATAGGAGCTGTCACTCAGTGAGCGATAACAATGGGTTTTTAATGTATTTGCTTCTATTTAAGTGTATATATGGGCTTTTATATGTATGTGCTTATTTATGTATGTATGTATACATGTGTGCAGGTGCCTGCAGAGACCAGAAGAGGGTGTCAGATCCCCTCAAGCTGAAGTTACAGGTGGTTGTGAGTCCCTAGTCTGGGAAGCCAGACTCAGGTCTTCTGCAAGACCAGCCAGTGCTCTCACCTGCAGAGCCATCTCTCTAGCCCCACTAACAGTGTGTGGGAGGGCAGTGAACTGAGTCATTCATTTTGAGTTGTCATCAGAAGAATCCTCTTTCCATCGCTGGGACAGAAAAGCCTTTTCATTTGAGAAGAAACAGATTTTTGCCCTGACTCTGCCAGGGCAAGGGAAGACATGGGGAAGGAATTCATTATTCTCAACAGCCATCGTCCCACATTTCAGTCACAAATGTATTTCTACACCCTGAGAAAAGCCTCTAAGCACTTGAACACATGCATGTTCTTAGGTGGCAACTATTCATCACAGTCAACTCCATTTTTCTTAAGAAAAACAAATTAAGATCTATGGGAAAAGAAGGAAAATGAAGCAGAGCCAGCGAGGAGTTCAGGGGACCTGAGATGTGAATGTTCAGAAACTCCTTTCTCCCCCATTAATCCTTCCTTTTTCCCCCTTTATCCATTATGTGGGATTAGTTCTTTGTAAATTTGGATTTGTACTGATGAATTAGAATCTTGGCAACCGCTGTTCCTGCTGACTGGGTGCTTCTTTGTGCTCTTTGTAAGATCTATAACTCATTGCACCTGTTGTATCTGAATAGTCCTCCACAAGTCAGGATGTGTGTGTGTGTGTGTGTGTGTGTGCGTGCACATGCGCGTGCACACGCGTGCATGCACATGCATACATGTGCTTTTTAAAGCATTTCACTGTGTTCACTATAAAAGATATAACTCAAGATGATAGTAGGGATTGTTAAAAAGCAGACTTAGTAATAGAAGCAAGTTGTAAAACCTCTTTCCTGAAAGATCTTTTAGGAAAAGTGCCTGATAAAGCTCTAAGAAGGACAGTGTGCATTTGGCACCCATTTTGCCAAGAGGGTAAAAAGGTGGGTTCTGAAAGTCTCTGCAGCTCCTGTGACTACTCTGCATTTCAGCAGAGGTCAAGAAAGGAATTCAGTGATACTTCACTCAAAATAGTACTCTCTCCTTAGAGGGTAAGTATAGGTCTAAAAGGTTTAGTAGTAACTTACCAAAGTTAACACAGCTAGCTAATACAAGAAAGGAGAGTATCCTCAGCTCCAAACAATTCCATGGAACATTTTTTCTAGTTGTTGTTCTTTTAGATAAATATTAGCCAGCTGATTGGCAAGAACTATGTGAAGAAACTATATTTTCTTCAAGTTTTATATTCCTGAAAAATTACATCAGAATTTATGTTAGAAGGATGTTATATTTTTTCAATGAAATAGATTTTTTAATGGGAAAAAGAGAACATGGCCTCAGATATATATCTTAGCAGCTGAATAAACAGGTCTACAGAATAAGCATTTTTGGCTTTTTAAGTTATATATTATTTATAAAGCAATCATTCAATATATTAAAGATTGGGCCATTAGTTTCATAATATAATACATTCTCTCCTTTTACTTCCCATCCAGAACTCTTTCCGAGATGGAAGCTGGCCAAATGGAGTAACAAGCATCTTTCTTGGGGTTGCTGTAAGGTTTCCTTCTCCCTCATCTTTCCCTCTTCCCCATAGCTCCCATTTCTATCATGGCCATGAATAAACCTTTGCCCAGGCATCTTTGAATTTCTCTACAAATTATTCATTTGCTATATGGGCCTCCAAAAAGGTAAAATGGATGTGACAAGTAGGTGAGAATACCTTCTCATATAATTGAAATTGGGAGACCCTGGTGTGTAAACTCTGTGCCATCAGAAACTTCTACGGAGGGCTCGTTACTGAAATACTCAATGATGGCCTTCATCTGTAGGCTTACATAGTAATGGCCCATGGTCCCAATGTGTCTGCTATGCCTTGAAGGTGTCTGCCAGAATCCCTGTGCTTTAATACATCTTTCAATGTTTCATTGTTGGAAGCTCGGTCTCCAGAGTGATGGTATTGGGAGATGATGAACTCTTTCAAAGATGGAGGCTTTTAGGGGGTCTTTAAGTCTATTGGTGCTGCTGTCCTTGTAATAAATTAAGGTAGCACATGTGCAGTTTTTTGGTAATTCTCACAGAGAGGTTGCTTGAAGTGCCTGAGCCTGGCAACACCAGCCCTCTAGCTTTGTTTCTGACAGCATGGTCCCACTTCTGCCAGCTACATTGAGATCGTTCAGGCAAGGCAAGGGTCCTTGCCAGAGCTGGCACTCTGCCTTTTAGACTTTCAGACTTCAAACCTGTATGAAAAATGAATCTCTTTTCTTTATGAAGTTATTTTCCTTCAGAAGTTTTGTTGTAGTAACACAAAACTGACTAATGCCAACTTAGGCCATACAGGTTGCTGTAACAAAATATCTTAGAGTGGGCAATTTATAAGTGATATGAATTTATTGTTTACAATTCTGAAGGCTTGGAAGTCCAAGATCAAGGCATCAACAGAGTTAGTGTCTCGTGAGATCTTCTTCTCTGCTTCAAAGATGGCAGCTTCTTCCTGGACCTTCATAAACTGGAACAAGTACCCTTAGTCAGTGTGTGTGTGTGTGTGTGTGTGTGTGTGTGTGTGTGTGTGTGCGTTGGTGTACATGTCCATGCACACACAGCACAGAGACCAAAGTAGAATGTCAGATGTCTTCTTCTGTCATTCTCCATATTATTGCCTTGAGGCAGGGTCTCTCACAGCACCGGAAGCTCACCATTTCCTGCTAGGCTGCCCAGCAAGCTCTCAGGTTCTCCCTGTCTCTACCACCACTTAACTCTCAATGCTGGAGTTACAAGTGCACACAAACATATATGACTTTTTATGTGGGTTCTGGGGACGCAGACACTGGTCTTCATGCTTACAAATAAGCACTCACCCACTGAGCCATCTCCCCAGGCACCACACTAAGCCCATTAATCTCTACTATTATACATAATAATACACACTACAACAACCTCTAAAGGTAGGTCAGCTCACAAATTAAGAAAATTGGAGAACCCTGTGCAGCTAGCAACAAAGCTGGAGTTAGAACCCAGCAATCAATTTCTGGAGCTTACATTGGTTCATAGCATATTTGCTATGTCCACACTCTGTTGAGTGATAAATCCATATCTTGGGAGGTATATTAAGATTCATGATAAGGCATACCATTATTAACTTGTTGCTGTTGTTTTATTTTGTTGGTGACAGGATTTCATGTAACCCAGGCTGGCCTCAAACTCACTGTGTATCTGAGAATGGTATAAACTTCTGATCCTCTTGCCTCCACCTCCTTACAGGCACACACCACCACAGCCCATTCATACATTACTGAAGATCGAACCCAGGGCTTTGTGCATACTGGACGAGCACTCTGTCAAGCTACATCCCCAGCCATGCCATTTGTCTAAAGGAGTTCACAGAAGATAAACACATTAATATAGTAAGGTAGAATAGTGTTGGCTTCTCTGAGCCTTGATGATTAAGACTGTATTCCTTGGAGACTACTAGAATGGTGTATACAAAAGCAAGAAACAGCTGTACTAGCTGTGGGGTTTTCATCATCATAAGCCACTGCAGAGGATCTGAAGAAGGGTTGGCAAAGGTAATGTGGAAAAAAACCCTTGAGTGCCGGTTTGCATTTTCATTCTGTATAGTTTTCAGGGTTTTAGTCTAGGTTGTGTCACTATTAAAAAAAAAAAAAAAGCAAGCAAACTTTCTAAAGAAAAGATGCTTAATTAGATCACAGTTTTAGAGGTTGAAATTCCAAACGACTTCAAGGAAATACAGCGTTGGTATAGGTTTGAAAGTAAGAGGTTGAGAGGGCAGGATGTGCTGCAGAAGAGTCACTGCATGATGGTTGTGTGGATGCTGAACTGGAGAGGAGGAAAACACAGACTGGATGGCCAACAAGGACAGTCTTGGCCCATATCGGAGGGACTGTATTAAAAAAATGCAATCTCCTGACTTTCTGTGTGTGTACGTGTGTGTACACGTGTGTGTGTCTGTCTGTCTGTGTCTGTGTCTGTGTCTGTGTTTGGATGCATGGGTGTGTGCAGGTATGCATGCACATGTGTGCACATATGTGTGGAGGCCAGAAGAAAATCTCAGATTTCATTCCTCATGGACCATCTACCTTGTTGTAGGAGATGGAGATCTCTCACTGACCTGGAACTCGCTAAGTAAGCTAGCTGGCCAGTTACCCCTGGAGAAGTGCCTTCTCTGTCTCCCCAGCATTGAGAGTTTAAACATGTACCAGCAAGCTCACTTTTTTTCAGCATGGATTCTGGGAAACAAAACTTAGATCCTCATATTTGTGAGGCAAGCACTTTAATGACCGAGTTATCACCCCTGCTCCTGTTCCCCGCTCTTAAGAAATCTTCTTTAAACCTTCAATGATTCCCCACTGGGATAAAATGCAACTCTGTGAGGTCTTGAATGCTCTCACAAATGCCTACATTAAGATCCACTGCTCCAGCCTTCCACTCTGCATTCCAGCCACACCAAGGGAATCAATTGCATTTATTCGATTTTCCAATTTTATTTCCTTCCTCATTTTATGTGTTTTCTGAATCAATTTCAGAACATCCTGACAAAGGTAGCTTACAGAATGCAACAACTTATCCTGAACACTGTCTCTTAGCAGAGCCATGAAAACTGTCTCTTGCTAGAGGCGATGAAAACAGGATTAAAATCCAGAAGCTATGATCCATCCAGGAGCATTCCAATAAAAGTCATGAAATCTGTTTAAGTCTCATCTGAGCTATTTTTTAAGAAAATGACCTCATAGACTTCTCATCCCAGGGTTTTAAGAAGATGCAGTAGGATGACCAATGCAAACACACCATGTGCTATATTATCATCAGGAAATGTGGCTTAACCCACACTGCTGCCACTACCTATCCATGAGAATGAAAACATAGGCTTAAATGCACAGATGGAAATGACTAATCTAAGTCTCCTTAGGTAAAACTTTCAACCTTCAACAACTCAACAACAAAATTTTTAATTCAATGAAATCACTTATCATCTAGGCCTTCTAGGCCATTTCCATTCCGTTTCTGGGTAAAATTTTTAGTAAATTTTAATTTTTAATTCAATGAAAATTTTTCAATTCAATGAAATCATTTATCACCTAGGACTTCAACTCTCAACAATGCAACAATAAAATTTTTAATTCAGTGAAATCACTTATCACCTAGGCCTTCTAAATCCATTTCCATTCCTTTTCTGGGTAAATACAAAATAGTAAATCACAGGATACGGACCTTAAAGACGTCATTGTCAAATTAGTTGACAGTCACAGTTAAGCTCTATGAAAAGATTGGTTCAAATCCACCCCC
>NW_008356473.1:4013782-4019715 GCF_000622305.1 Nannospalax galili | reverse complement strand
CCCCCCCCCCCCCCCGCAAGCTTTCATTTCTTCTCTGGACATTCATTGACTCAAGAACTTTAAGTTGTTGCCTTACACACAAAAGTTCCAAAAGCAAGAGATTATGCCAGGCAAGATGTGTCCATTGGCACAACAGTGGCACAACTATTATAACAGTAACCAAACACTCTGCGATAGGATTTGCAGCCTACTGCACAGAGGGAATTCATCTCTGGTACTGTACGTCTAGTCAAAAGTTCGTGGCTAGGGCTGGCATAGGCCCTAGTGAAAAGCTGCTGCTGTTGTTTTGCTAAATGGACATAATATGTCTGCCAAACTGCCTTTGAAATATTTATGTTTATGCCAATAGATTAGTGCTTTGGCCAGAGAAGCTTCTTTTTGCAGCAGAAGGCAGTTACTGCAGACTCAAAATTGGTTCAAGTGCTGAGAATAAGGGACCATTGAATGCTCAGCTCTAAATGGAACATCTGAATCACTCCCTCCAAGGTTCAGAGAATACCACAGAAGAGGGCACAGAAAGTATTAATGGTAAGAGGAAGGAGTAGAGTGTTGTGGAATGCTGTCTTTTGAGCAGGACATGACCATTGCACTCTGGAACACTCAGCCACTGTAATTACCTACACAAGACCTGTACAAGATTGGGCCTATCACCATTCTAACATTGTATGGGATGAGCTTATGAGTCCCCACACCTCTCTGAGGATCTACAGACAGTTGGTGATTATTTGGGAATGGGCAGACATTTTCTTCACTTGTACAGCCGCTGATAAACTTGGTGTGCTCCTGTGCACAACCACCAGCCCAAGCTCTTGTAAGTAGCCCTAATTTAGCTCATTGATTAAAACAAAAGAGATTCAATACATGCTTAAGTCAAAAGATTGTATCTAAAGCCAGGATGGGGTAAATACTTGGAAAATGTTAGAGAAAAGACTATCTCAAGACATCTCCATAAAACATCCTGGGGAAGAGATCTCTGCAGGAAATCAGGTAAGAGAGCTGAGACTCCACACCCAGTTCAAGCCCTCTCATGTCAGCACCACATGGCTGAATGTAGCTGCCCAGGAGGAAGCAGAAGAAACCACAAGAAGGAAGATGCTGTTCCTCACTTACACTGGACCTCCAAGACCAGAAGATGCCACCATGCGGTACAGGGGCCCAGGGACAACTACCAGTGGAGGACTTACAACCTCCGCCCTCCCACTCATAGCCAGAACACTGAGGCTGCAAAGACCAATGGCTCCCAATTTCTCCCACTGAGAAATCAGAGAACTTCACCTCTTACCTCAGCACAGCTCTATCTCCAATGCATTCGGTAAATATTCTTTTTTATTTCTCATTTTCTGTCATTAATCTCCACTCATATATGTGTCACATGATGGTTTTGTTATTGTCAGTATGTTGCTGTGTTAGGGTTTAGGATTGTTGTGTATGCTTCCTCCCTCAGTCTGCTACAAGGCATTCTTTTTTAATATTTTATTCATTATTTTTATTTTTATGTGTATGAGTGCGTTGCCTGCTTGTGTGTAGGTGCACCCGTGTCATGCAATGCCGGAGGAGGTCAGAAGAGGGAGCTGGATTCCCCAGGAACTGGGGTTACAGATGGTTGTTAGCTGCCATGTGGGTGCTGGGAATCAAACCCAGGTCCTCTGCAAGAGCAGTCAGTGCTCTTAACCAAGGAGCCATCTCTCCAGCCCCCTACAAAGCATTCTTTATTATACATTTCACCCATTTCTCATGTACTTAACCCCATTCCTATGTATTTTCCTCCCTCCCTTATCCTCATCCCCTCCTCTTTTTACCTCTTAATTATAATATTCATAGTTTCCACAATCTAAAATCTGTGGAGCATAACAATATTCCAACTTTCTCCCTGCAGGGACTTTACTCACTTCATTTTGTTTTTCTTTTCAAAATTGATCCAATACTTATCTTTATCTTCATCCACCTGACTTTCCCCATAACCCTAAACTTCTTAGCCAAAATCCTAGTATCATCCATACTATCCTTGGTTACTTATTCTCTAATAGTTAAGTCAAAGAGGGCCACTGGTGATGACTGACTAATATAACATTTGCGCAGTGTCAGTGGTCTCATATTTGTGATTGTTCTGGCAGTTGAGATTCTCAAGGAACAATATAGAGTCCACGCAAGGTATCTTGAGCCCCTGGACTGAGGAACTATTTCTGAACTATGCACCTCTACTCTACCACATCCAAGTCCCACTTGAACATTGCAAATACTTCAAATTAAAGAATATAGTTCATTTTTTAAAAATCCCAAGCAATTAAATAACCCCAGAGGCATAAATTCCTAACTCAGAAACATAAGAAACACAAAAAAACCAAGGCAGCATAACTCCTCTATATATTACTAATCCTACAGTTATGGCATTTAGTGAAAAAAAACAGTGAGTTACATGAAAACCCAGACAGACAACTCAAAAGAACGATTATGATTTTAATAATGTCCGAAGAAGTAAAAGGAAATAGACTCCTGACTGAGAACACAAACAACTGGATGGAATAAGGAAAGCAATGCCAGATGTGAAAGGAAACCAACAAGAAGAGAAATACTGAAGAAAAAGCAAATGAAGAATATAATAAGTGAAATACAGAGGTCTGTGGAAAGTCTCACCAGCAGAATGGATCAAGGTGAAGACAGCATGTCTGAGCTTGATGACAAGATGGAGGAACTGCAACAACCAAAAAGGACAAGGAGGATAAGAAGGAACCAGTGCAAACTCCAACTACACAACATTGAAAAGCCTAAATCTGTAGGTTATGGACACAGAAGAAGAGGAATCTCATTCTAAAGGCATAGAAAACATTTTCAAAAGAATCATAACAAGAAATTTCCCAGAGTTAGAAGAAGAGATGCCTATCCACTTACAGGAAGTATTTAGGACAGCACACAGACAAGACCAAAAAAGAAACTCCCCTCTTCACATTGCAATTAAAACATCAACTAATACAGAACAAAGAAAGTATATTGAAGGTAGCAAGAGAGAAACACCAAGTCACATAAAATCAGGCCTATGCAAATAACAGCAGATTATTCAACTGGAACTATAAAAGCTAGAAGGGTTGGGAATGATGTATTTCAAAATCTGACAGACAAGAACTGCTGACCCAGCAGACTATACCCAGGAAGGTTGTCTGTCATGGGGAAAAATAAAAACCTTCCATGATAAAAATAGATTAAAGGAATTTATGACAACTAACCAGCTCTACAGAAGATACTTGAAGTAATTCTTCGGACTGAAAAGAAAAACAAAGTAATTCATGTGGCCACAGGAAATGATAAATCGCACTAGAATAAGAGTTAAGGAAGATAGGAAGATGAAAAACAAACAGAATAAAATCAACAAAATGGCCAGCAGGTGTGGCAGTGCATGGCTTTAGTCCCAGCACTTGGGAGGCAGAGGCTGGAGGATCTCTGTGAGTTCAAAGCCAGCCTGGTCTACAAAGCGAATTCTAAACCAGCTGGGGCCACAGAGAGACCCTGTCTTAAAAAGATGAAAAAAGAAAAAAATCAACAAAATGACAAGAATCAATACAGAGTTTTCAATACTAGCTCTAAATATTAATGGTCTCAACTTCACAATCAAAAGATACAGGCTAGTGGATTGGATAAAAAAAAAAATAGGAACCAGCTGGATGTGGTGGCACATGCCTTTAATTGTTGTTCTCAGAGGCAGGCAGGTCTCTATGGAATAGTGGCCAGCCTGATCTACATAGTTCCAGGCCAGCTGGGGATGCAGGGAAATACTGTCTTTAAAAAAAAAATAAAAATGTACCTCACCAACAAAAGACAGACATTACCTTAAGAATAAAAACACAGGGCCAAACTCCAAATCAGTAGATGGGGGAAGTGGGGTGGCAAGATGGTTTAGTGGATGGGTGCTAGCTGCCAAGCCTGACAATCTGAGTTTGATCCCTAGAAACCACATGGTAGAAAGAAAGAACTGACTCCCACAGTTCTCTCTGACCTACATGGCATACACACACACACACACACACACACACACACACACACACATTAGAAAAGGAAGGAAGGAAGGAAGGAAGGAAGGAAGGAAGGAAGGAAGGAAGGAAGGAAGGAAGGAAGATAGACTGTTAAAATGCAAAAATACAAAAAATTAATGAAATAAAGAATTGATTCTTTAAAACTATAAATAAGATTGACAAACTCTTAGCCAAACTAATCAAAAGAATGGTAGAGAAGACCCAAATTAATAAAATTAAAAATGAAAAAGGAAAACCATTGCAACAGTTACCAATGAAATTCAGAAAATTATTAGGTCTTTCTTTAAAAATGAGTTGGTGAGGGCAGTAAGGTGTGGGGGTTAAGAGGAGGAAGGGTCTGAATTTGATCAAAATACATTGTATGAAATTCTCAAATCAAAAAAAAACATTTTTAAAAAATTTGTTTGACGACATTGGAAAAATTTATATGAAATGGATGACTTTCTAGATGTAGACGACCTACCAAAATTAAACCAAGATTGGATAAGTGATTTCAACAGATCTATATAAACAACGAGACTGAAGCAGTATTTTAAAATCTCCAAACTAAAACAGCCCAAGCCCAAAAGGATTCACTGGTAAATTTTACCAGATCTTTAATAAAGAACTAAAACCAACACTTCAGCAAACTACTGCACAAAATAGAAAAGGAATGAACACTACCAAACTCTTGTTGCAAAGCTAGTATTATCCTGATACCCAAAAAAGATAAAGATGTTAACAAATCAAGGAAATTATAGACCGATTCCCTGATGGACATAGACATAAATATTCTCAACGAAATATTTGCAAGCCAAATTCAAGAACACATCAAAAAGATCCCTTACCATGATCAAATTATGTTTGCTCTAGAGATTCAGGAATAGTTCAACATATATAAATCAATAATGTTATAAATTTCATAAATGGGCTGAAAGACAGAAATTAAATGGTCCTTATGATACACACAGAAAAATCTTTTGACAAAATTCAACATTTCTTCATACTATAAGTCCTAAAGAAACTTGGAATAGAAGGAATATATCTCAATATAAGAAAGGCTATATATGACAATCTATATCCAGCATTGTATTAAATGGAGAAAAACTCAAAGCATTTCCACTAAAATTAGGACAAGACAAGGCTCTCCACTTTCTACTCTTATTTAGTATAATACTGAAAGTCTTAGCTCAGGTAATGCGTCTAGAGAGGCAAAGGAAAGGACTACAAATAAGGAAGGAGTCAAAGTATCTCTATTGGCAGACGATATGATTCTACACCTGTAAGTGACCCTAAAGTCTCCACTGGAACACTCAGAACTCACAAACATTCACCAAAGTGGTAAGATACAAAATCAGCATAAAAAAAATCAGTAACCTTCCTATATACTCATGAAAAACTCACTGAAACTTTAAGGCACTGAAGAAAGAAATGAAGACACTAGAAGACTGTGCTGGATAGCTTTAGTATCAACTTGACACACCTGGGTTGAGGGAGCCTCAATCGGGGAATTGCCTTCATTGGCCTGGCCTGTGGCCATGTCCATGGGGCACCCTCTTGATTGTTGAGGGGTGTGGGAGGGCCCAGCCCAATGCGGGTGGTGCCACCCCTGGGCAGGTGGGTCTGTGTTGCATAAGAAAGCAGGTTGAACAGGAGCCAAGGGAGCAAGCCAGTAAGCAGCGTTCCTCCATGGCCTGTGCTCCAGCTCCTGCCTCCAGGTTCCTGCCCTGAGTTCCTCCCTTGGACTCCCTGATGAACTGTGACCTGGAGATGTAAGACAAATAAACCCTTTCCTCCCCAAGTTGGTAGTGGTCAGAGTGTTTTGTCACAGCAATGAAGAAACAAACTAAGACAAAGATGAACAGATTCCCCATTCTCATGGCTTTGAGAATCAATATTGTAAAAATAGACATACTACCAAAAGCAATC
>NW_008356473.1:3989497-4013678 GCF_000622305.1 Nannospalax galili | reverse complement strand
TACAGATTCAGTGCTGTCCCAAAATTCCAGTGACATTCTTTACCAAAAAAAGGAAACAAAATCTTAAAATGTATATAGAAGCATAAGAAAACCCAGATAGCCAAAGAAATCCTTAACAAAAAGAAAACAGCTGGAGGTACCACCATATCTGATTCCAAGTTATACTACAGAACCATAGTAATAAAAATAGCATGGGACTGGCACAAAAGAGGCACATAGGTCTATGGAATAGAAGAGAGGACCCAGATAGAAGGCAATGCTACCACATGTTGGAGAAAAGACAGTATCTTCAGCAAGCAGTGCTGGGGAACTAGATGCCTACATATATCATTCTGCATAAAAGTTAACTTCAAATGGTTCAAGGACCTCACCACAGGCCCTGAAACTCTTAAGCTGCTAGAGGAAAAAGTAAAGAATACATTTCAATATAGAGGCACAGGTAAGTACTTTCTTTTTGAATATTTTTATTTATTATTTTTTGTGTGTGAGTACATTGTCTGCCTGTGTGTAAGTGCACTCACGGCATGCAATGCCCTCAGAGGTCAGAAGGTGTCAGATCCCCTGGAACTGGAGTTATGGACGGTTGGTAGCTGCCATGTGGGTGCTGGGACTTGAACCCATGTTCTCTGCAAGAGCAGCTAGAGCTTAACTGCTGAGCCATCTCTCCAGCCCTGTAAGGACTTTCTTGTTAAGGTTCAGATAGCCCTGCCCCCTCACCAATAGGGTCTCACAGACCTCTCAAGCTCCTGAGAAAAGGGAACTGAGTTGATAAGGACCTTGGTCTTTGAAGTCCAGAGAAGCAGACTTTTCTCCACTGTTTGGAAAACAGCAGGCTTCCCCTTTGATCTCTAAAGAGAACAGGTTTTAACAGTCCCACTCTCCCACTTCCCCCACCCAACTTAAAAAAAAAATACATCTCCTGCGTTCTGCAGGAAGCAGAAGCCTCCCCCTTTAAAAGACCCCAGCTCATGACCTGGGACAAACATTTTCCCTGCCTGGAAGGGAATCTGTCCCACGTGTTCCTTTGCTAATAAACTCTATTCCGATGGAGTTTTATCTGTGTCCTGGTACCTTCTCCTAATCAACTCTATCTGTTCATTCTCCAGCTACTTTTTACCTATCATTTCTTCATAAGACTTGGTGGCTCAGAAAATAAGACCAATAATTGACAAATGAGAGCTGATAAAATCAAAAGGCTTCTTTACAGCAAAGGATACTCAATTTTGTGAAATGACAGCCTGCAGAAAGAGAATGTCTGACAGAAGATTAGTATCTTAAATATACAAAAACCCAAGAAACTGAACATCAAGAAAGGGTTCAAGTCCCAGCAACTTGATCAAAAAATGAGCTATGGGTCCAAACAGAGAGATTTCTCAGAAGAGATACAAACATCTAATAAACTTTTTTTAAGTATTCAACAACATTAGCCACCAGGAAAATGAAAATTAAAACCACTTTGTGATTCCATTTCACCCCAGACAGAATAACTATCCCCAGTAAAAGAAGTAATAACAAATGCTGGTGAGGACATAGGAAAGAGGAATGTTTATCCATTGTTGGTAGGAATGTAAATTGGTGCAGCCACTATGGAAGTTATTGTGGAGTTTTCTCAGAAAGCTAAACATAGAACTACCATATCACTTAGTTATATGAATCCTGGGCATATGCCCTAAGGATTCCATACCCTACTACAGAAATACACATCCATGTTCATTGATGTTCTATTCACAATAACTAGGAAATTAAATCAGCCTTGATGCCCATTAACTGAGGATTGTATAATGAAAATATGGCACACATCCATGGAATTTTATTCAGTCATAAAGAAAAATGAAATTGTGAAATTTGCAGGAAAATGGATAAAACTGGTAAATACTATAAGAAATGAGGTAACCCAGGCCCAGCAAGATAAATGCCACATGTTCCCTCTCATATGAGACTCCTAGCTTCAAATTTTCAGATTTCTGTATTAAATTTGGAGGGTCTATACAATTGAGGAAACTAGAAGGAGCACCTGAGATGGGGAGAGAAAAAAAAGTGGGGGAGGAGGCATAGTAGAACATGTGATCTAAAAGCAGAGTGGAGGAATGCTGGGGGTCAAAGGTTTGAGGGATGGGGAAGGGGACTAAAGAGCAGGAACGGGGGAGAGGTAGATTAACTAAAACTAAAGATGTATGGAAAAGTTTTGTAGAAACCCAGTTTTGTAAGCTATAATTTAAAAAAGGGTTTGGAGGCTGGAGAGATGGCTCAGTGGTTAAGAACACTGGTTGTTCTTGCAGAAGACCCAGGTTTGAATCCCAGCACCCACATGGCAGCTAACAACTGTCAGTAACTCCAGTCGCAGGAGATCTGACAGCCTCTTCTGACCTCTGAAGGCATTGCATGACACGGGTGCACTTACCTATATTCAGGCAATACACACACACACACACATAAAATAAAAATAATAAATAAAACTTTTTTAGAAAGAGTTTGAATGGGAGTACCCTGCATGGGTAGACAATTCTTCCCCCAGAACACATGGGGGCATTTCATTAGACAGTAAAGATGTGACATTTTCCAAATGCAGTACCAATGTTTAAGTGGGTCTGATGAGGTGTCAGTTGTGATAAAATACACTCTAGCCATCAAGATGAGAAAGTTGGTCTACTGTCAAGGATGCTTGCTTTCTTTCTGTTCTTTCTATCTTTCCTTCTTCCTTTCTTTTTATTATATGTGTATGAATATTTTGCTTGCCTGCACATAAGTGCACCTGTGTCCTGCAATGATGCCCTTGGAGGCCAGAAGAGGGCATTGGATCCCTTGGAACTCGAGTTACAGATGATTGTTAGCCACCATGTGTACAATGGGAACAAAACCCAGGTCCTCTGCAAGAGTAGCCAGTTCTCTTAACCACTGAGCCATCTCTCAGCCCAAGGGTCCTTTATTGTTTTTTATTTTTTGTTAAGTTATTTTTATTTTATGCATATGAGTATTATGTCTGAATGTTTGTAAGTGCACCCATGTTGTGCAGTTCCCACAGAGGACAGAAGAGGGCCGTGGATCCCCTGAAACTGGAGTTAAAGAGGTTGTTAGCCACCATGTGGGTGCTGGGATTGAACCTGGGTCCTCTGCAAGAGCAGCCAGTGTTCTTAACTGCTGAGCCAACTCTTCAGCCCCATGGGTGCTTTATTTTTTAAAGAATATTTTAAATTAATTCTGAGGCAATTTCATAGATATATGCAATATATCTTAATAACACCCAACCCAAATCATTCTTTCACCTCCCCAGGGTCTCACCTTCATGTTCTCTTTTTTTATAACTCACTGAGTCCAGTGAGCGTTGCCTGTGTGTACATGCATAAGGGATGGGCAATCTACCAGCAGCCATACCACTGAAGAAAAATGACTCCCTCTACCCTAGCAGCCATCAACTGTCAATGGCTCCAGCTAGGGTTGGCGCCTAACGAGCTCCTCATTCATCCCTGCTGAAATATTAACTGGCTTGATCTTGTGCAGGTGGACACACCTACTGTGAATTCATGAGTGCAATAGCCATGTCATGCTCAGAAGACAGCATTTCAAGGCACTCTTCCCTATCCTCCAGCTCTTACATTCTTTCTGCGCCCCCCCCCCCCCCCTTCTGCAGTGTTCCCTGAGCTTTGGAGAGAGGGAGTTTTGATATACATGTTCCATTTAGGGCTGAGCACTCAACAGTCACTTATTCTCAGTACTTTGAGTTATGAATGTCTGTATTGATAACTGCTCACTGCATAAAGAGGCTTCTATGACCAACATTGGGAACGGCACTAATCTACGAGTACACAAACATAAACATTTAGAAGACAATTTGGCAGTATGTCCAATAACAGTAGTAGGCTCCCCCATAGGGCCTGTGACCTCTCCGGCTATAGGCCTTTGACCAGGTTTACAATGCCAGGCATGGATTCTCTCCTGTGGAGCCTGTCTCAAATTCAATCAGAAAGCAGTTGGTTACCCACATAGTGCCATGCCACTATTACACCTATAGACACATCTTGTCTGTCAGATTGGTACTGAAGTGAAGACAATCCAGTGTTGGGTAAGTCCATTGATTTTTCTCCCTCGTGGACCTGCTTTAGCACTTTCTGGAACTATGGAGCTAGCCATCAGGGAGGAAATTTTTAGGTCAGTTCAACTTGATTTCTCTACAGCACGTCTTCAGCACTAGGGGTTTGCCACCTAGCTATGAGAGGCAACTGATAGCAATAGCAATGGCTTGTGTTGTTTTAGGAACATCTGAAGCCTCCCTTATCAATAATTCATAAGAAGCTATCGTACACCTGGTGCTGAGATTTTAATTTTTTTATACTTATTCCTTGTATTCTATGTGTTTGAGTGTATTGCCTGCATGAATATAAGTGCCTACTTGAAAAACACTCCACTCCTGTTCCACACCTCCATTTCTTACCAATTTTATTTCAGGCTATATATAAAATCACAGATATTTTCTCCATTCACCCTCATTTCTCTGTCCTACATGGGCTATAATTTAATTTAAAGTTTCCCAAATATACCCTCCAGGCTTGGTGAACATCTATCTAGTCATTTTCTTTATGGGACAGTCCATAAGAAATAGGTATGTATGCTAATTCAAAAATGTATGCATTCATTAACTCATAAAGCATCACTGAACATGTATTCTATGTCAGATTGTATGCTAGGGCTTGAAAGTAGATGAGAGAGTCCTTGCTGTGAAATGTCCAGGCTTGGCCTCCTTGGGGAGACAAGCAAATACATAACTCACCTCTGTTCCACATGAGGACTGTAATATAAGCATGTACAGAGCACTGGAGGCAGAGGAGAGGATGATGGATGTTTCTCAGAGAGGTATGATGGAGGGCTTCATAAATAAGGTGATGCTTCAGCTGTGCTTAAAGAATGAGCAAAAGTCCCTGACTGAAGTGTTGGAGACAGGCCTTCCAGGCAGAGAAAAACCCATGGAAAAGGCATAGGCATGGAGCAACTTCTGATGACTCCTTCCAGCATGGGAAGAGTCTATCCCGAGTGGGCAGAACTTTCAGATATGAGGCTGGGTTCAGATTATAAAAGCTTTTAACATCTTCCTGAGAAGTGTATTTTTGTCTAGTAACCAATGAAACTATGGAAAGATTTCCTCAGAAAATGATCTGGCTGCAGAGATAAAGAAACTTCTAAGAAGAGCAGCAGTTACTAAAGATAGGACAACCAGTCAGACATGTCCAAAGACTCAGAAAAGAAGTGGTGAATCGGAACTTAAAGATGGAAATGGATTCAAAGGCATTTGGGGATAAGAACTGACAGTGGTTTGTTGGCAGCCTGGGTATATGCTTCCTTGTGCTCACCATACACATTTTGGATACGTGCCTGATCTATAAGCTCCCTAAATATGTGGCACAATTTAAGAAACAGATTATCAGTGATTCCTAATAAATAGCGGAGAGGTGATAAGGTGGAGAGTTCTTTTCGCTCAGTACTGCATAGGATGCCCCTCTCTTCTGCTGGATAGACCTTAAACTAATCCTTTCTCTCTGTGCATTCCTTAACTCCCTAGAGAAGGGGTGACTGGGATGATTTATGTTCAAGGTCTCTTTCCTCATAATCTGACTCAAACACAAGAGATTAGCAGCCACCAACCCTACCTTTCCCAGGCTGTGTCACCTGTGAGGCAGCAATGATTCTTTGGGGCTGACCAGGAAATGGGAACACAATCAATGAAATCACTGAAGTCACATCCCAAATTCCATTCTCAGGAGGCACAGAAGAGTAAGTCACGTGGGAAGTTAGGACAACTTCCTGGTTACTCAAGCTTCTCCTGGTGAGTCCAGGAGACCTGCCCCCACTTCCTCAGAGGAAAGAGCCCCTCCCACCTGGGCCTCTTCCTTTGGGGGGAGCTCCCACCAAAGCATGAGTCTCTGAATTTCTCCTGCCTGTATCAGTTCCCATGTCCAGTGGTCTTCCTCATGCGATCCTGGAGTTGCTCATAGGACTTTACCACAAGAATCCAAGGTTCTCTTTTCTCTTATTACTGCCTGCCCTGAGGATGGCCAAGATCCATTTCCCTCAGACAACTGCTCCTTGGGGCCTTAACCAGTAGAGGACTCACTTCTGTCTGTTGCCGCTGCTTGGTTCTTAGTGAGTGCCTACTGGGTACCACCAAACACTTCTCTAAGCCCATGGCTCCCCACAGCAACCCTACAAAGTAGACTTTACTTCCCCATTTTAATGATGCAGAAAGTAAGGTTTGGTGACTCATCAAAGGCTGGACTGGGATGTGGTCCAGCCAGTATTCAAACTGAGGTCTGTCAGCTTTCCAGTCTGCTGTGTTCTTGTTCCAGTGGCCAGAGTTAAGCTCCAAATAATATTCTGAACATTTGTGAACCATCTGCAAAGCCACTAAGTAGGTCCACTGTCCTTTTCACCCAAAGAAAGCATGATCAAGATTAACTCCAGGTCAGGAAAGCAAAAGAATAAATGAGTCACAATTCACCAACCAAAGTGCACTGACGTTAGACATCTCAGTTCTTCCCAATTTCCCTCTCCCCCAATAAATGTCTAAGTTACTGCTACTGGTCAGTGTCGCAAAAGGATTTAAAGTGAAGAAATGCTGGAAATCAGTCTGCCTGGCTTTGAATCCATTTTATCACAGAGCCAAGTAGCCCCAGCCAAATTACTGAGACTCTCTAAGCCTCAGCCTCCCGCATGTACACAAAGATGAGAATCATACTCACCTCACCATGTTGTTATGAGGGGTAAATAAGATGCTGCATGCAAAAAGCACTTAACATGGAGTCTGACATATGGCATGAGCTCAATAAATCCCAGCCACTATTAGTACTATAAATATCTCTGTATATAAATCTATCTGAAACTCCAATTGTTTTCTTAGGACAGATGCCAGTGAGTAAAATCACCGTATCAAAGGGTGGTTCTCTGTACGTGATGCTTAATTAGCCCCCAGAACTGTTTGAACGATTTATACACCCAACAGCAGAACCTGGAGGAGCAAATGCAACATTCTTCATGGCAGTGGACTTGAAAGATTAAGTGCAGCTGAAAGTAGTGCAGTGCAAGATATCTGAACATCTTGCTGTTCTCCCGGCATAGAAACTGTCTTGTGTTGTTACTTAGTTTGCGCGTGTATGCATTGCACATGTGTGGAGGTTAGAAGAAAACTTGTGGCAGTTGGTGCTCTCCTACCATGTGGGTCCTGGGGTTGAACTCAGGTTGTCAGGCTTGGTGGCGAGAACTGAGCCCTCATGCCAGCACTTACGTTTAAAAATTCTTTTTTATTAGTTTGAGGATTTTATACAATGTATTTAGATTATATTCATCCCCCATCCCCTCTCTTTCCTCCCCACCTTACTAACCCCCCCCAAATTCATGTCCTGTATTATAATTTGTGTTTTTTTTAATGTGTATGAGTATATGGCCTGCATGTATGTGAGTGCACCCGTGTCATGCAATGCCGTGGAGGTCAGAAGAGGGCTTCAGATTCCCCTGGAACTGGAGTTAAGGATGGTTCATAGCCGCCATGTGGGTGCTGGGAATTGAACCCAGGTCCTTTGCAAGAGCAGTCAATGCTCTCAACTGCTGAGCCATCAAAAGGACTATCAAGGCTAACCTGTGTTTCCTAAATGGTCACCAATGTGGGTCTATCCCTTGGAGTCCAGCCAACCTACCAGGCATCACATTAGCAAGGAAAGTTGATTCTTCCTCTTCCAGCATCTTGCCAATAGATCCTCAGCTAGGGCTGGGACCTCCTGCCCATCTCCCCCATCCGTGCTGGACTTAGTTTTGCACAAATCTTGTGCATGTTGTCATTAGTGCAACTACCCTGTAGTGTCCATACAACACAATTTCCTTGCGTTCATCTACCACCTTTGGCTCTTAAAATCTTTCCACTCCCTCTTCCACAATGATCCCTGAGCTTTTGGAAGAGAAGGTATATTATAGGTGTCCTATTTAGGGCTGAGCACTCTATAGTCTCTTATTTGCTACATATTGACCAGTTATGGGTTAATCACCATCTGCTACAAGAAGAAGCTTCTCTGGTAAGAGTTGAGAGATGCACTAATCTATGGGTATAACAATAAGTCATTATGAGTCAATTTAATACTATGCCTTTTTAGCAGAATGATAGTAGTAGGCTCTTCCCTGTGGCCTATGAACTGTCTAGCCTCAGGTTCATGGCCCTGATAAAACTATCAGGTATGAACTCCACCTTGTGAAGTGGACTTCAAATTCACATGGAAGATGGTTAGTTACTCCCAGAACATTCATGCCTCTATTGGCACCAGTGGGTGTATCTTGACAGAACAGTTGTTATTAGTTTGCAGGATTCACAGGTAAGTAAGATTGACGATTACCTTTCTCTTCCAGTAGCATACATAGCACCTTGTAGTACTATGAAAGCTAGCTGGTAGAGACAAAGCTTCCAGGTCAGTACCACCTTAATTTCTCCTTATTTGTTCTGTTGCTCAGATATCTAGTATCTTCAGCAATAGGGTTTTACCATTCAGTTCTAGTGGGTAAGCATGTGTGAGGGTGACAGCCAGTATTGTTTGAGGGTGTATGGGCTCTCTGTAGTCAACAACGACAAAAAAGGGAGTCCATTCCTGCACTGGGCTTTTTATTTGCTAGCCCATAGTATCTACTAGGGCCAGTTAACCCCTGTTATAGGATAACTGTATTTAAACCCGTTTTATGTTGTATATGTATATATTGAAAGAAATATTGAACACTTCATGAATCTATGCATCATCCTTGCACAGGGGCCATATTGATCTCTGTATAGTTCCAATTTTATATATATGCTGCCAAAACAAGTACTTATCTTTTTTTGAGACAGTCTCATGCATCCCAGGATGGCCTTGAGCTCCTGATCTTCCTGCCTCCACCTCCTCCTAAGTGCTGGAGTTACAGGTATTTTCAGTTTGTGCAGTACTGGGGATTGAACCCAGGTCTTCATGGGTGTCAGACAAACATCTACCAACTGAGCTACATCCCAACCCCATTAATTTTATTTCTTGCATGTTTCTTTAGTCACAGAAAGAGATTTCTAGCTGATCATTCCAAAGGCCTTGATTTGAAAGTGAGAGGAAGGGGCTTCTGTTCTGAGTTCTGCTGTTTCTACTTGTGAGGTGCTGAGCTAGTTTATTCTCCTCTCTGTACCTTGGTCTCTTCAGCAGCTGTTTGTCACTGGGGGTTAGAAGTAGAGAGTGTCTTCTCATCTGCTGTAACTGCATGTGGAGGGGAATGTGGCTGTCCCTGATGATAACAGCTATGGATATTGCTCCTTTCATGTTTTTCTATGACTCTTCTGCAGTAATGATTTTCATTTTTTTCTTATGTATATTTATTAGTATTGATGTTTACTATTACATACTTTATGTATTCATGTACATAATAGAATAGCATTCAGATCCAGCTCTATCCAAATCTTGCCATGTGATCAAAGGTTAGTGGCATCTCCATTCTAGACCTCTTTTCCCTGACTATAACAATGAAGGGCTTGGTACAGGTTACATCCAGTATCTGTGCTTCTATCATCTTGCCTTCCCACATGTTAAGGTTCTTTATATGGATTAAATATGAAAATGCCTCCCCAAAGCCTCACATGTTAAATGTGTGATCCCCAGCTGCTGGTGCTGTTTGGGGAGATGGTGGATACTTTGGGTGTGGGGTGTAGCTGGAGGAAATGGAACACTGAGGACATGCCTAGGCCTCTGTCTCTTCCTAACCTCCCTACTTCTTTTCCAGCATGAGGGGAAAAAGCTCCTCCACTCACTCCCACTTCCATGATGTTCTGCCCAAGAACATTGGGTCAAGCAATCACAGACTGAACCCTCTAAAACTATGAGCCCAGGCAGGATTTTCCTCCTTTAAGTTGTTCTCTTTGGTATTTCACTTACAGCTACGGAGAAAGAGTGAATACAATCATTTCCTCACATTGACATTGCTAATCCAGATAATTCTTTCCTTTGGCTGAAGAGGGGCTGGCACTGCTCTGAATGTTGTAGGCTGTTCAGCAGCATCCATAACCTCTGCTACACACTGGCATCCCAATGAAATTGTGACAACTGAAAACATACCTGGGCATTGCCAAGGATCCCCAAGACTAAAGTCCTCTCTGACTGAGAATCCTTCGTGTACTAATTTCATTCTGTTGCTATGATAACAAACACTCTAAACAAAAGTACCTGGAGGAGGAGAGGGTTTATTGAGCTTATAATTCGAGGTCACCATCTATTATTGAAGCAAGTCAGGGCAGGAACTCAAGGCAGGAACCACAGAGGGACTCTGCTGCTGACTGCTTTCTGACCCACTCTCCTATGTTAACTAGCTTTCTTTTTTAATTAATTTGTTATTTTTATTTTATGTATATGAGTGTTTTGCCTACATGTATGTAAGTACACTCATGTCATGCAATGCCCATGGAGGTCAGAAGAGGGTGTAAAATCCCCCTGGAACGAGAGTTACAAACAGTTGTTAGCCACCATGTCAGTACTGGGAATTGAACCCAGGTCCTCTGCAAGAGTAGTCAGTGCTCTTAACCAATGAACCATCTCTCCAGTCCCAACTAGCTTTTTTATACAGCCTAGGACTATCTGCCTAGGGGTATCACTGTCCACAGTGGGCTGGGCCTTCCTACATCTATTAGCAATCAAGACTTTGGTCCACACACATGACCATAGGCCAATCTAATCTAAGAAATTCCTCAACTGAGGTGCCCTCTTCCCAGGTGATTCTAAGTGGTATCAGGTTGATCATAAAAACTAACCAGTACACCTTGCCATGTCCTTAAGACTTGTGGTATTGTACATTCATTGATGATCCAAATTACCATCTGCTGCCAAAAGAAGTTTCTGATGAGGTTTGAGAGATGTATTAATCTATAACAATAAGTCATTAGAAGTTGGTTTAATACTATGTCTACTTAACAGAATAAAAGTAATAGGCCCTTCATAGGGCCTGTGATCTTTCCAGACTCAGCTCCTTGGCCTAATAATGATGCCAAGTATGATTTCCATCTTATGGAGCAGACTTTAAATCCAATCAGAAAGCAATTGGTTACTCCCATAACATTTGTGCCACTGTTGCACTAGTACACATATCTTGCCAGGCCAGTCATTATTAGAGCTCTCAGGGTTCACATTTGGTACACTTGGTCAAGATTCAGGGACTAGGATATTACAAAATTCTCAGCCCTAAATGAAGCATCTGTACCACACCCCCTTTCTCCCAAAGCTCAAAGATCATCTTGGAAGAAGCACAGAAAGATTGTAAGACCCAAAGTCAGTAGATAATTACAAAAAAGGAGAAGGAAGACCATGTCTTCATGCATCAGGAAACTTTCCCGGCCAATGATCCTCCAAAGGCATGTCAACATCTTTCCAGGAAAAAAAATAACTTAGTCTCTAAAAAAAAAAAAAAAAAAATCAGTGTTTTCCAGAGACAACAGGACATTTGAACATATGAGTTTGGAGTGTTTGTTATAGCAAGTTCAATTCAGACAAAAATCCCAGCATAGAGGAAGGAGGTGGGCACA
Source organism: Nannospalax galili (assembly GCF_000622305.1). Lineage (NCBI taxonomy): Eukaryota > Metazoa > Chordata > Mammalia > Rodentia > Spalacidae > Nannospalax > Nannospalax galili. Next base: position 4,002,130 of record NW_008356473.1, on the reverse strand, counting down.
AAGTTCCACTACTAATTGAGAAGCTATGGGCAATTGATAGCTGCTAGAAGAGGAAAAGTTAGTTTTCTTTCAGTGTGTAGCCCCTATGAGTTAACCACACTCCTGTGGATGGCCACATACCCAATTAGATTTCATGGGGTTTTTTTTGTTTTTGTTTTTTTAATGAGGGCACAAATTTGGTTGATTAGGGAGGCTGAAATAGACTTGGGAGGAATTGGGGGCAGTGAATATGATCCAAAAACAATGTATGAAATTCTCAAAAAATTAATTAAAAAAATAAATCTTTTTAAAAGAGAGTGTTGAATCACCTCTTATATCTTCTCCAGTCTCAAAATTCCAGTTTATACTTTATAAATACTTTATTTATACTTTATACTTACCTCAGGCTATTTATTTGAGACATGCTTTGTCATTTTTAGTATCTCCTCAACTTCTTGAATCCCATAGAGATGACTGTCTTAGTCCCCTACATCTAGGTTAGAGATGACGGGTGCAAGAACCAAATCTCAGATTTGGGGGTCTATCTGACCCAGTCAGCAGTTGGCAGTCTTTAAGTAAAGTTTTTTGCATTTTCTCAACTTGTTTCTTTTTCCTATAAGAAATATGGATGACACCTCCAAGCCATTTAGGCATGATTAAATGTAACAAGTGCACATGTACCTGGTGCCAGGGAGAGGAGGAATTCCAAACGGGAAGCTGTTACTTTCATTTGTCCCTATAGAATATGATTGCCATGGAGTCATTTCCCAGCCACAGCCTCAGGGCTTAGGCCAAGCTTTCTTTTGATTTAGTTCTTTCCAGCCAGAGTTGAAGAGCAGCTTCTGAGGAATGGGGTGGACAGATGATCTAGTTAGGAGTCAGGGGATTGTTATGGACCAAAAGACTGACTTTGGTTCCAGCTGAAAATGTCAGCAGAGTGCTGGGAGAAAGAAATCGCTTTAGCAGGTGTGTTTGGAATCTGGCAGAGAACACTGGGCCTGGGCCAGGAGCACTGAGCAGGCCTGAATGCCTTCTGTGTTGACTCCCCGGGACTGAGACCCAGGAGGGAAAGCTAGGGGAGAACTCTAGGGTAAACACTACAGCCAGACAGTGGCTGCAATTTTTCCTGGGGCTCTCCATGTCGTTTTCAGAGTCTGAGGACTTCACCAACCCTCATCCTGATCATCCGTTCCAAGAGGAGCTCCCAAAATAGCTCAGAATCTGGGCCCGCCTGGGGGACACATAAAGATTCATTTACAGGGGAAGGTGACCGCTCTGACATATCTACAGCCGACCGGTCTATGCTAAATACCTCTGCCTCCCTCAAATCTGGGATTTATATAACCGGCTCCAGTTCTTGTCATGCTGGCAGAAATGCCTGCATTATCTTAATTCCAGAATGGAAATTATTCCAATTTTGAGGCCATCATTTTAAAGCTGTCAAAGTCAATATTTTTAACAGCCTAGAAAAAAATTACAACTGGAAAATGTCTAAACAAGTTGTGCTTGAGATCTTGAGATGTCTGGCAAAAATCTATGTGAGATGGAGGAATACCTCACATCAACTCCACAGCTAGGGACACACAACCATTTGTCCCATCACCGATTGGTGTGCAGGCAGTCCCGTGTGAGGACACTTGACTTGATCACTTTCAATCTGTTATCTTCAGTATATGGATTAATCATTTGCCCTTTTGTCCTAAGACCTTTTTCATTAATAAAGCAATTAATTTCTAAAAAGAAAAATGCTCAGTAGTCATTCAAAGTAAAGGAATGCGTCCTGCCTAGCCTGTACCCTTTCAAGTGTTCATTTCTGTTTAGTTCATTTCATCTACTACTGTCTGAGTGTTGCTGTGTGTACCACTGTCCTAGGGATGTTGAGGTCCATGAGAACTTCCTCAAGGTGAGGAAGGAAGCTTCATGGGAATTCCCTTCCCCTTGGTCAGGGAGGAAGAAGTAGCTCCTTTTTGAGATTTACCTATCAGTATCTATCCAAGTCAATCATTTCTGCCTGATTAACTCTCCAGACAAAAACCTGAGACTGAAGGAGTTAGGAATGCAGGCTGGAGAATAGTTCTCCAACTGGATTCACAATCACACTTTGTCTTTGGGATAAGAGGTAGTTACCTGGGGAGCTTGCCAGGCTGACAGAAGATGGAGCCAGCCAAGTGGACACCTTTGGCCACCACTGCCCCAAACGCCAGGCTGAGTGATCCTTAGAGAAGAGGGCTGGAAAATCTCTATTATGGGGGATCTCCTAGTCAGGAGCTGGAAAACACCCCATTTCTGTAACTCCGAAGCAGGATTAATTGATTGGTCTCGTATGAACCTAAAAGCCGTTAAGAGCAGGGAGGATGAAAAGCAATTCAAATTGCTTTATTACCATTTTCTAGTAAAGTACCAGTTTAGTCCTCAGCCCTACTGTGAAGCAGCGGGTTTCCAGATATTGACTGCGCTGGCATGTGCTGCTAGAGGAGAGGAAATGCCTGGGTCTGCAAAGCAGAGACATCTGCTCAGCTCTCCAGCAGGCCTGTTGCTGGAGCTGGGGGCGGGGGGTCCCCTCCAGGTGGTGTCACTGCAGGCAGGAGACAGTGGAAGCACTCCCAGTGGAATTGGAGACAGTGGGTAGAGACCCCTTCTTTTTGTTTTCAAAGACTTCATTCACTTAATGTGAGAGGAAAACAGATTATAAATGATTTTCTAAGGCAGCCTATAGACTATCACAGGCCAGCAAAGAAAAAACAGTAGCCGCAGTGAACTGGACAATAATAACCGTCGTGGCATGCTTGGGCACAGAAGGCATGCAGCACTGTACACATATTAACACATTTCATCCTCCAGTGACACTACCAGCTAGGTATCTATAATCACCCTTTCATAGATGAAGAAACTGAGGCACATGGGAGAAATAACGTGCTCAAGTTCACAGGCTAGGAACTGCAGGAGCCAAGCTTTAAACCCAGCCCATCTAGCTGTGGGGCTTCAGACCTCAATTACTAGCCAGGGGCATAATTACTGTGCATGTGCCTCGGTACTGTCACACGCACTTCTGTCTTTGCAGGAATACCATGGGTTGGGCATTAAAGTGCCTGATTTTCAAATGGGCAAAATGCGGCCTGGAGTTATGAAGTGCTTTGTTCAAAGTCATGAGGATAATAAACGTCACAGCCTCATTTAACGCTGGGTCAAGGTTGTTTTATAACAGCCAGACCCATGTCTTTGACTGGAAAGCTTATTTTGGGGCTATGCTAAGTGGAAACCTAGCACAGAATGCCAATAACAAGTCAATTAATATTAATAATAATAATTCAGTAATAGTAATAGCTGCCATTTATTGAGCACCTGTGATTTGTAAAGGAGTTTACATGAGTTTAAGTCTACCAAATCCCTACAAGTCGGGTCTTTATTATCCCCATAAATCAAAAAGGAAAACACAAAAGTCAGTTCCACATCTATTTACCAACAATAAACAAGAAGGAAATTAAGAAGACAATTCCAAGTAGCAATACCATAGTTTCAAAAGGCCAAAGTGCTTTTGGAATAAGTCACTCCCAAAAGAGCAGGCATCAACAAAAACATGTAAACTGTACTTGAGCAAAATTTATAACTTTTGTTCATTAATGGACACCATTAAATAAGTGAACGAATGGAGGAAAATATTTGCAAATCGTAAGGGATTGCTATTCAGAATATGTAAAGAGTTCCTACAACCCAATAACAACAAAACCCAGCTAAAAACTTTGCAAAGGATTTGAATAACACTTCTCTAAAGGAGACATGCAGATTGCCAATAAGCTCACAAACAGATGCCTAACACCATTCACCATTTAGGAAATGCAAATCAACACCAAAATGAGATACCACTTCATATCCATTACCATGGGAAAGCAGCAACAAAAATAATGAGTGTTGGTGAGAATGTGGTAAAAGTAGTTCATCCTTGCTGAGAATGTAAAATGGCACAGCCACTGAACAGAGCGATCCAGCATTCACTTAAAACGTAAATGCAGGATTACCATAGAATCCACCAGCTCTACTTCTGAATATAAACCTGCAAAGAAATGAAGCTTCAGACTGGTATTTGTACATCATACTCACAGCAGCGTTTGCAGACTGTAGAAACAACCCAACTGCCCATGAGTGATGAGAGAATGACCAAAGCAATGAAGTGGGAGTCTGGAACATGCTACCACATGGATGAACTCTGAAGACATGCTACTGAATGTAGTAAGCCAAACACAAAAGGACAAATAGAGTGGAGTGTGATTCTGCCTATATGAGATACCTAGCCTGCATTTCTAAGAGACACCATGGTGGGAGCTGGGAGCTGTGGGAGGGTGAGGGGCTTTTGGCTAATGGATGCAGAGTTACAGTTTGGGATGATGAAATGTTTGAGAGCTGAACAATGGCAAAAGTTGCACAATAATGTGAGTGAATTTAACACCACTAAATGATAAGCTTTTAAAAATTGTATTTATTTGTGTGTGTGTGTGTGTGTGTGTGTGTGTGTGTGTGTGTGTGTGTGTGTGTATAGCACAGTATGTGTGTGAAGGTCAGGAGTCAGTTCTCTCCTTCCACCATGTGGGTTCCAGGGATCACACTCAGACAGGAAGGCAGGAAGTCTTGGCAGCAAGCACCTTTACCCACTGAGCCATCTCACCAGCCCCAAGAATGAGTGATATGCTTTAAAAAGCTGAAAGAGTTTTATAGTGTATATAATATATTATGTTATATTATATAGTTATCTATTACTCCCCTCCTCCACAAAAGAAAAAAACTGAAACCAAAATGAGATTTGCCCAAGATCAGTCACACAGGGAGACATTCCTGGACCAGCCAGCATGCATTAGAATTACAAGGTTCCTGCAGCCTCCCTAGTTCTATCCCTGTTTTCTGTAAACTAATATGGGGCTTACTGTTACAGAGTATTTGTAAACACTGTTAACTATCAAGTAACTTGAACAGGATGAACCAAACTCATCACTTGCAGTTTTCCCCAGACTCTACATGAAAACAGAAACTCACAGTTAAAACATATAGTTGGTGGGGATGATCGTGACAGTAAGCACAGTCACCCTCTAGGCCCTGAGGCTTGCCAGAGTACATTTGACTCAGTGTACCCAAAGCTGAAACTAGGTAAAAATCAATGGGCCAGGTACAGTGGTGCATGCTTTTAATCCCAGCACTTAAGATGCAGAGGAAGGCAGTCTTCTGTGAGTTTGAAGCCAGCCTGGGCTACATAGCAAGTTCCAGGCCAGACAGAACTACATAGTAAGACCTTATCTCAATAAATAACAGCAAAAAATACAAACTAAACAACAACAAAATTGAATGAGAACCCCAGCAATCTTTCCAGTTGATTAAAGAAAAAACCTATGTCATCAGCTCTAACCAGCTCATTTAAATTAGCTCGTATTCTTCTGCCCCAAGCTCTGCAGTACTGTGTTCACCAACGGCCTCTCAGATCTAACTCATCTGTTTCTGATTTGTTGTTCAAAATTATCAGAAACCCTAGCTAGGAAATACTTGTGATAAATTACAGTATTAAATTCCAGCTACACCTCTCTCTCAACCTTAAGAAAAAAAATACCTCAGGATGTACAGTCATGTGTAAAGTGAATTTTAATTGCTCCATTTTTTTTTCCTACAACAACATAGGTATAGTTATTGATCTTCCTTAGACTGGGTTTAAGTGTTTGGTGATGGAAATTGTTTCTCCTCTCCCATTTCCACTTAGTGTTTTCATACCTCTTATCCATTAAGAATCCATGCTAGGGGCTGGAGAGATAGCTCTGCGGTTAAGAACACTGGTTGTTCTTGCAGAAGACCCAGGTTTGAATCCCAGCACCCACATGCAGCTAACAACTCTCCGTAACTCCGGTCCCAGGGGATCCGACAGCCTCTTCTGACCTCCGCGGGCATTGTACCACACAGGTACACTTACCTGCATGCAGACAATACGTGCATACACACAAAATTAAGATAATAAATTTAAAAAAATTAAGTTTAAAAAAAGAATCCATGCTAACTATAAAGAACATTTATAATATCAAAATTCAAACTTTAAAAAATATATTTAGGCTGGAGAGATGGCTCAGCAGGTATAGGTGCCATCCAGCCTGACAACATGAGTTCAGTTCCCAGAACCACCATGGTAGAAGGAGGGAACTGGCTGCAGCAAGTTGTCCTCTGATTGCTACGTGCTCACCGCTGCAGGTGTGAATCCCTACCTACCCTTCCTCCTCCCACACACAAAATAAAATAAGTATAAAAATAAATGAAGACAATTTCACATTTTTAGTTGAATTTTCATGAATTTTATAAAATACATCTTTATTATATTTAGACCCCCTCTCCTATCTGCACCCCTCTTAAAGCACCCCCCCAACTGTATTTCATGTACTCTGTTATATACAGTAGGGGCTATTAAGCCTTGTTTGTGTCCCCAAATGTCTTGGCATGCATCCATCCACTGCAGGTGGTTAACCTTTCTAACATCACAACCTTGAAGGAAATCAACCCTCCCTCTCCCAGCATTTACTGGTTGCCAATAATGATCTAATGTTGGGGCTTCTTACCCATTTCTCCATGTCTATGCTGTGATTTTTGTCTGGCTTGGGCTTGCATGGGTCTTGTGCATGCTACCTTCATTATTGTAAGTTCATATGAATAACTTCCCAGCTATCTGAATAACTCTGTTTCCCTGTGGTCATCAACTACCTGTGGCTCTTAAAATCTTTCTGGGTCCTCTTCTGCAATGGTCTCTGAGCCTTGGGTGGTAGAGGTTTGATATAGGTGTCCTATTCGGGGATAAGTTCTTTGCAGTCTCTTATTCTCTGCACTTGGGCCAGTTGTGGCTTTCTGGCTTGATCACCATCTGTCGCAACTGGTGAGAGTTGAGAGATATGTTAATTTTTTTGCTGCCCCCATTCCTCTATGTTCCCTGACCCTTATGTGCAGAGGTTGCATTGTAGATGTATCACTTAGGGCTGGGCACCTCATAGACACTTATTCTCTACATTTGACCAATTGTGAAATTTTGTAATAGTCTCCATCTGTTGCAAAAAGAAGCTTCTTTGATGAGCGATGAGAGGTGTACTTGTCCATAAATATAAGGATATGTATTTATAATACAGTAAGAAATTACAATGTTCTAGGGATGTGACAAAAGTAGGTTTTAATCTACGATTTATAACTTTTCCAGTCATGTGTATTTGACTCTCTTTATAATACCATACATGAGTTCCCACCCACTGAATGGACCTTAAATTCAACTAGACAGCTGTTGATTATCCCTAAGATAAAAGTACCACTTCTGCACTGGTGGAGATTATTTGCTGGGCTGGTCATTTTCACGGTTCATAGACCTTACAGCTGGATGAGATCATTGATTGGTTTTCCTCCTTGGCAGTTTGCACAGTATTTCCTGATTCTATGGGAGCTAGTCTTCAGGGAGCAGGCTTCCAAATCAGTTCCAGCTCGATTGCTCTAAGTTTTGTGTCCAAAGTACATCCTGTCTTCAGCAATAAGGTCTTACCTTCAAGTTCTGAGAGGCAATCAAAGCCTTTGGCAATAGCTTGTGCTAGTTTAGGAGTATTTTGTACTACCCTGACCAACACTTGTTACATAGCCTTCCGCTATACACATGCGCTCACTCATATGTGTATTTTTCAGTAGGCTTTTAAGCTAATACATGTCCCTCTGGTTTTTCACACCATCTAAGCACTGCTTATTGGTCCTATCCCCTCCTCCCCATAACCGACCCTATTGTCTCCCCAGTTAAAGTATCCCACATTTTCCTCATTTCTTCCTTGATAATGCCTGTCTCCTACTAGCTCCATCTCTCTCAAGCTCCTTCTTCCCCTTTACCCTCATGGATACTTTCCATTTTTCTGGCTCCTGTAGTTACATCAGGATATATACTCACATATAAGGATCTGGAGCTAAGATTCACAAATGAGAGAGAACATACGTCATTTGTTTTTCCGAGTCTGTGTTACTTCACTTAGTATAACAGCTTCTAGTTCCACCCATTTACCTGCAAATTTTATAATTTTGTTTTTCTTTACTCTGAGTAGAACTTCATTGTGTATATGTACCACATTTTCATTACTCATTCATCAGTTGAGGGACATTTAGGTTGTTTCTATTTCCCAGATATTGTGAAATGATCAACGAAAACATGATTCAGCAAGTATATCTCTGTAGCAGGATGTTGAATCCTTTGGGTAGATGCCTAAGCATGGTACAACCAGATCATATAGCATATTTATTTTTAGTTTTTTTTAAGAGTTCTCCACACTGATTTCCACAGTGGTTGCACCAGTTTGCATTCCCACCAGCAATGAACGAGGGTTCCCATTTCCCCACATCCTTGCCAACATTTAGTGTCATTTGTTCACTTGATCTTCCCCATTCTGGTAGTTTGATATGCATTTCCCTAATTACTGAGGCTGTTGAACACATTTTAAGATATTTCTTAGCTGCTTTTATTTCTTCTTTTGAGAGTTCTCTGTTCAGATTCAAAGCCCATTTTTCAATTGAGTCATTTGTTTCCTTGATTCTCTGGATTTTATTTATTTATTTTTACTTCTTTGCATATTCTGGATATTAATCCTCTGTCAAGTGTATAATTGGTGAAGATTTTTTCCCCACTCTATAGGCTTCTTCTTCACCTGACTGGTTGTTTCCTTAGCTCTACAGAAGCTTTTTAGTTTAATGAGTCCCATTTGTCAGTTGTTGACCTTGATTCCTGAGTGACTAAAGTCCAGTTTCGAAAGTCCTTTCCTGCTCCTGCATCTTGTAGGGCACTGCCTGTCTTTTCTTCTAACACTTTCAGTATTTCAGGCTTCATATTGAGGTCATTGATCTATTTGGAGTTGACCTTTGTGCAGGGTGATAGATGTGGGACTGATTGCATTGCTCTACACATGGAGATCTAGTTTTCCCAGCACCATTTGTTGAATATGCTGTCTTTCCTCCAGTGTGTGTTCTTGACACTTTTGTCACATATCACATGGCTGAAATTGCAGGTACTCGTGTTTGGGTCTTCACTTTTGTCCCATTGATCTACATATCTATTTTAGCACCAATACCATGCTGTTTTATGACTATAGCTCTGTAATAAAGTTTGAAATCTGGTATGGCAATCCCGTAGCATTGCTCTTTGTGCTTAGGATTGCTTTGGCTATCTGGGGTCTTTTATGATTCCATATGAATTTTAGAATGAATTTTTCTACTTACGTGAAGAATGTCATGGAGATTTTGATTAGAGTTGTATTGAATCTACAAATTGCTTTTGGCAGGATGGTTATTTTCACAATATTAATTCCACCAATCCACAAGCACAGGAGGTCTTTTCATCTCCTTGTCTTCTTCAATTTCATTCTTTAAAGATTTAAAATTTTCACTGTAGAGATCATTAATATCTTTGATTAGGTTTTTTCCTAGAAATGTATTCCTTTGAGGCTATTGTGAATGGGAGTGTTTCCATGAACTCTTTCTCTGATTGTTTGTTACTGGTACATAGAAAGGCTAGTGGCTTTTGTAAATTGATTTTGTATCCTGTCATTTTTGCTAAAAGTGGTGGTAATTTCTAGAATTTTTCTGGTGGAATTTGTAGGATCTCTTGTGTATAATATGTTATCTACAAATAGGGATAATTTGACCTCTTCTTTTTCAATTAGTACCCATTTAATTCTCTTCTCTTGTCTTATTGCTCAAGCTAGAGTTACAAGCACTATATTGAAAAGCAGTGGGAATAGTGGACAGCCTTATCTGGTTCCTGGTTTTAATGAGAATGCTTCCAATTTTTCTCCATGTAAAATAATGTTGGCTTTGAGTTTGATGTATATAGCCTTAATTACGTGGAAATATGTTTCCTCCAGTCCAATTCCCTCTAGGAGGTTTATCATGAATGCATGCTGGATTTTGTCAAAGGTTTTTTTTTCTGCATCTATTGAGATAATCATGTGATTTTTATCTTTAAGTTCATTTTTATGATTTATTATGTTTATTGATTTATATATATTGAATGCAAATCCCTGCATCTCTGGAATAAAGCCAACTTGATGTTAGTGAATGATCTTTTTGATGTGTGTCTGTATGCAGTTTTTGAATATTTTATTGAGAATTTTTACATCTATGGGCCTATGCTTTTCTTTTTTGTTGTTATTTAGTTCTGGTATTAGAGTAATAATGACTTCATGGGGGAGTTTAGGAGTTCTTCCTCTGTTTCTATCTTTTTTAAAAAACAGTTTAGGCAACATTGGTTGTAGATCTTCTTTGAAGGTCTAGTAAAATTCTGCTTTGAATTCATCTGGAACTTAGGCTTTTTATAGCCAGGAACATTGTATTATTGTTTCCATTTTGATTTGTTTTGGGTCTGTTTAAGCTTCTTGCTCTCTTTTTGGTTTAACTTTGGTGGTTCCATTGAATTAAAAAAATGTCCACAGGGCTGGAGCTATGACTCCATAGTTAAGATCATTGGCTACTCTTACAGAAGACCCACATGGCACCCACATGGCAGCTAAGAATCATCCATAACTCCAGTTCCAGGAGAATCCAACTCTTTCTTCTGACTTCCATGATCATTGCACAACACAGGTGCACTTAAATACATGTAGGCAATACACTTATGCACATAAAATAAAAAAATAATAAAATAATGTTTAAAGAAATTTGTCCATTTCTTTTAGATTTTCTAATTTAATAGAGTATATTTTTTTAAAGTATTCCCTTATAATGTTCTGGATCTTTTTGGTGTCTGTTGTGATGTTTCCTCTTTTACCTCTGATTCTGTTAATTTGAATTTGCTTTTCCTTTCTTTGGTTAGCTGAGCTAAGAATCAATCTATCTTGTTAATGTTTACAAAGAGTCAGTTCTTAGATTCATTGATTCTTTGTATGGTTTTGTTTCTAGTTCATTGATTTCAACTCTGATTTTTATTATTTCTTCTCATCTGTTGGGTTTGTATTGTGTTTGGTTTATTCGTGCTTTTCCAAATTCTTGAGTTGCACCATTAAGTCACTTATTTGTACTCTTTCTGATTTATTTATTAATGTAGTCTCTCAGAGCTATAATCTTCCCTCTTAGGACTGCTTTTAATGTGTCCCAGAGGTTTTATTGTGTTGTATTATTATTTTTATGTAGTCCCAGGAATACTCTTGCTTCTTTCATTTCTTCTTTGATCCATTCATCATTCAAAAGTGTGTTCTTTAAGCTCCATAAGTTTATGTAGTTACTACAGTTTCTTTTACTGTTGGTTTTAAGCTTTATTACATTGTAATCCAAGAGAATTCATGGAATTATTTCAATTTTTATGTTTGTTGAGGTTTTTTTTGTTCCCTAGTGTGTGGTCTATTTTAGACAAAGTTCTGCAGGCTGCTGAGTAGACTCTGTCTTCTTTGGTGCTTGGATGGAATATTCTGTACATATCTGTTAAGTTCATTTGATGTATAATATCATTTAATTCAGATGTTTCTCTGTTTATTCTTTGTCCAAATGACCTGTTTATTGGAGGGTATTCAAGTCACCTATTATTACTGAATTGAGGTTAATATGTGTCTTGAAGTCCAGTAGTATTCTTTTCACAAAATTGGGTACACCAGAGTTTGGTGCAAAAATGTTCATGACTGTAATGTCTTCTTGGTTGATTGTTCCCTTAATCAGAATGAAGTGACCTTCTTCATCTCTTCTGATTAATTTTAGTTTGAAGTTTATTTTGTGAGATATTAGAATAGCAATACCTGCTTGTTTCTTTCTGTCACTTGCTTGGAATATTTTTTTTTCTTTCCTTTCACCCTAAGATGATGCCTATCTTTGAAGGCAAAATGAGTGTCTTGTACACAACAAGAAGATGGATTTTGTTTCTTAATCCATTCAACTAGCCTGTGTCTTTTGACTGAGAAGTAGAGGCCATTGATACTTAGTTATTATTGAGAAATGTGTACTGATTAGTGTCATTTTAGTTTCTGTTTGTGTTCTTAATCTTATTTTGTGTTTCTGTAATTACACCTTCTTCTGCTTTTTTCTGTAACTTCTTGGGTATGTTCATTCCTTTCTTTAGTCCTTTGTATTGCTTTGAGTATTCTCTGTAGGACTGGTTTGTTGGAAATGAATTCTTTCAGCTTATTTGCATCATGAAAGATTTTTCATGATAGACAATGATAGACATTTTCTGGATAAACTATTCTGGATTGGTATCTATGTTCATTTAGAACTTGGAATACTTTGGTCCAGGTTCTTCTGGGTTTCATAGTTTGCATCAAAAAAAAAAATCTGTTATTCTGTTGGGTTTTCCTTTATATGTAACTTATTTTTCTCTTGTACCTCTCTGTACTCTCTCTTTGGTCTATACATTTAGCGTTTTTATTATGATATGCTGTGTGGAGTTTCTGTTCTTGTCCTGTCTCTTTGGTGGTCTTTGTGCTTCTTGAATCTGTATGAGTATATCCTTAATTTAGGGAAATTTTCTTCTATAATCCTGTTGAAGTTCTGGTCAATGCCATTGACCTGAGCTTCTTCTCCTTCCTCTATGCTTACAATGCATAGGTTTTGTCTTTTCATCCCACGTTTACTGCATATTCCATTCCTATGGGAGTTTGTTATTTTTCATACTCGGCTTGAGCAGTTCAATTCTCCAACTTTATCATT
>NW_008356473.1:3980269-3989110 GCF_000622305.1 Nannospalax galili | reverse complement strand
AATTTTTCATATTCTTTGCTTGAGCAGTCCAATTCTTCAACTTTATCATGCAGTCTTGATATTCTGTTTTCCATTTGATTCATTCTGTTGGTGAGGCTTTCTCCTGCCGTTTCAAATTGGCTTATTGGGGTTTTCAATCTCATCTTCATTTCAACTTGAGTTTTCTTCAATATTTGTATCTCTTTTGTGAATTCACTTTTCAAATCCTGAATTGTCTTTGCCATTTCATTCAGTTGTGTATTTGTATTTTCTTGAGATTCAGTCAGGCGTTTATTCCTATCTTCTTTGAGTTCTTTAAGTTGTTTGTGTATTCTTTAAGATCCTTGAATTCTTTAATCATCTTTATGGTTGTTCTTTTAAGTTCTCTGGCCTGAGAGCTTTCAGGCAGAATGAAGGTGTCTAAGCCCAAAGCAGGACAATGGAGGCCAAGCAATTGTGTTCTGACTAACTAAATGAAATGATGTGAGGCCTGGAACAGTGCAAACAGGGATGGTCCTAAAAGCAGGGCAATGGAAACCACTCACTTTTTTTTTCTTTAATTTCAAGGCTTTGTATTGTAATTTAAAGGAAAATAAACTTTTATATGTCATCTTCTTCCAACCAGCTATTAATCACCTTTATCCTAAAGAGGAGTAGTTTTCTGCCCTTTTAAAACACTGAAACTCAAGGACTTGAAATAGTCCTGACTCTGGGATATTTCAGTCCTTCACTCTGTTATATACAGGGTTTTGGACTATTCATACATTTTACTAATTCAGATCTGTATGTGATTGCTTATCTGCTGCTGTTGAGTAACTAGATGATCTTGAATTAGTGCTGTTCGCAGATCAGATAAATAGCATCTCACCAAGCTGCTTTATCTGGTCTTTTTTGTATACTGAAGAACACAGTCCATTTCTGCTCTGAATATGAAAAGGTTCATGGACAGGAAACCAGGGGCCTGCCTCAGGGGTGTGTGACCACTGCCTCTAGGAGCCAGTTTCTGCAAAGGGAAAGGTACATGGTGAACTTTTATCTGAACATCTCCAGAATATTCTATTATCACACTCATACCCTTCTCCGTGGTCCATCCTCCATCTACCCACTCCTAGCAAAAAACCTGTCCTCCAGTCACTTTCCAATAACATGTGAATTGTTTTTTAAAAATCAATAATATTTGGCAAGTACTTTTTCCTTTTATACCAATAAAGTCTCTATTTGCGTTTTGTATATTTTTCTAAAATCTATTAGTTTGTTCAATAAAAAATTAAAACATTTAAATCCTTTATAATTGCACAAACCACATAAACTCTTGTCACTGCTAAGAAAAAATAATGCATTTATGATCTATAGTGGCAGAATGCAGATCAGGGGTACTGAAGACCAAGGGTTGGGGGATTCAAAGAGTTTTGCCTATTCACTGTATAGGCAAAAAGGGTTTCAGGAATAAGAAAAATATTTTATATACTGATAATAGGGGTTACATGACTCTGTTCTATGTATTGATATTGGTGGCTACACGACTATATGTAGTCAACACTATGTATATTTTAAAAGTGCACAGAAGTTATATATGTGTGTGTTATACCTCAAAGCATTATATTAATGTTAGACTCCAATAATTTTTTGATTAAGCATTTTTAAATGGTGATACATTCATCAGAAAATTCAAAGTGCATTCCCCATGAACTACACTGGTTTATTTCACTTTTCTCCTTCCCATGACATCCCTAAAATAAGAGAAAAAGAGCATAGGGAAAAGACATAGAAGGAGACATTTTCAGAAGAGGAGAATTCAACAGATTTTATAATTTAGCAGAGCAGAGGAAGATGCAAACTCGATGACTACAGATGAAAGTAGGAAAATAAGTACAAGAAGTTAAGGGAAGTTTCCCTCACAGATCCCTTGGGCGAGGGGAGACACACTTAACACTTAGTGAGGGAAACAGAAATGAATGAAAGGTGAGCTCAGAGTCTTTTTGGAAAGGACTGGGACCCCAGTGCCTTTTCACTCTGGATATCCAGGTCATCACCTCTTGTTCTAGTTTGCTTTCTGTGGCTGTGATAAACACCATGACTCAAAGCAACTTGCATTGGAAAGAGTTTATTTGGCTTACACATTGCAGTCCATCATCAAGGGAAGTCAGGGCAGGAACTCAAGGCAGGAACCCCAAAACAGAAACTGAAGTAGAGACCATAGAGGAACGCTGCTTACTGACTCATTTGCTTGAAGCTCATGCTCAGCCAGCTTTCTTTTACAACCCAGGATCTCCTATCCAGAAGTGGCACAGCCCATACTGGGCTAGACCCTCCACCAATTTGCAATCAAGAAAATGCCTCATAGACATGCTCAGAGGCCAATCTGATTGAGCCAGTTCCTCAGTTGAGGTTCCCTCTTCCCAGGTATGTTAAGTTGATAATCAAGATTAACCCTCAAATCCCTTCTTGACAGCCTTCATCTGATAGGACAGAGTTGATTCCAAAGGTACCCCAGACTGAGAGGCACCAGGCACGTTGCAGAGTAAGCTGAGATGCCAGGCTGAGACAGATAATTTACAAGAATTTACAAGTAAGCTCTCCACCTGAGCTATGCCCCCCACCTTGAGCCAACTTCATATCACACCACAGTAGTTCTAAAGAAAAGGCCATGCACACAATACTATGACCACACCAACGGTCAGGCTGTCTTGGGTCTTGATCTCCTTGGACTGAAGCCCACAGATTACAGATTCAGAAAGTTTCCCAACATACACACACACACACATGCAACACAGCTTCCAAAAACTGGCACCATTTTAAACAAGAACAAGTAATAGAGACTCATTGAATATTCAAGAAAAATCATCATCTTGAAGATGTTTAAAGAGTTGAAACAGCTGGGTACGGTGGTGCATTCCTTTAATCCCAGTACTTGGGAGGCAGAGGCAGGTGGATCTCTGTGAGTTCAAGGCCAGCCTGGTCTAGTCTACATAGTGAGTTCCAGGCCAGGTGGGGCTACAGGGAGACCCTATCTCAAAAAGAAAAAAAAAAAAAAAAAAATGAAACATTTTTAAAAGTTGGAGGAAATTGAAATGAAGGATATGGTGAACTTAAAAAATTCATTTCAACTTTTTTATATTAATATACTGTATGTTGGGGGGGTGTTTACATGCATGGAGGTCAGAGGACAACTTGTGAGACTCAATTCTCTTCTACCATGTGAGCCCCAGGGAGTGAACTCAGGCTTGGCTGAGCTATAGTTCTAGGCCAAGAAAGTGATTTTAAAAGAACCCTGCATTCAGTAGCTTTAAAGGCATAAGAAATGATATTGCGTCTATAAAACAAGAAACTGGGGGCTGGAGAGCTGGCTCAGTGGTTAAGAGCACTGATTGCTTTTGCAGAGGACCTGGGTTCAATTCCCAGTACCCACATGGTAGCTAACAACCATCCTAACTCCAGTTCCAGGGGATGTGACCTCCACTGGCATTGCACAAATGGATACACTTACACACATGCAAGCAACACACATATAAAAATAATAAATAAATTATATTTTAAAAAAACAAGAAAATACAAGTAAAAGCTATAAAAAAGAAGTAATTAGAGAAAAAGATAGTGTTCTGATATTTAAGATGTTAGTATTTAGTATAAATATTGAAATAGAGACAGTCAGAACTATTGAAGTAGGAAAGACACACATAGCAGGACGTGGTGGCATGCTCCAGGGGCAGAGGCTGATCTCTGTGAGTTCCAGGCCAGCCTGGTCTACATACTGAGTTCCAGACTGGCCAGGGCTACATAGAGAAATACAGAAACCCTGTACAAAAACAAACAACAACAACAAAAAACTCACATAAAGCAAAGACACAAAAATGGGAAAGAAGATCAACCAAGAAGAACATTTTAATAGCAAGAAAACATAAAAATAAAGTCAAGAAAAAGGAAAGGAAGAAAAGAAACAACTCATGTATACATCATTCAAAATGGAAGGGACTTGCAAATGTAAAATTATCATGAAATTTCAAGCCCCCAGAGGTAAGCATAAAGGATAAAAACCTCTCAAAAATGGATGACAGGTCACAGGGCAGGGAGAGACCTAAAAAGGATTAGACTTCTCAGCATCAAGCTTGAGTTTTCAGTCAGGGAAGCACGGTTTTTACATTTGTGAGGAAAATTTTATAGTTAAGAATTTTATGTGAAGTTGAGTGTGTCAACATGCCTGTAACCCCAGCACTGTAGAAGTGGTTCAGGAAGATCAGGAATTCAAGGTCATCCTGGGCAGCATAGCAAGTTCAAGGTTAGCCTGGGATACATGAGACCTTGTCTCAAAACACCAAAATAATAATAGTAATAATAATAATAAATAAATAATTCTATCAATCTAAATTATTCAGATATAGAAGGAAAATAGAAACATTTTTTTTTTAGTCTTTTTGAGACAGGGTCTCCCTATAGTCCAACCTACCCTGGAGCTCCTTATGTAGACCAGGCTGGCCTTGAACTCACAGAGATCTGCCTCCCTCTGCCTCCCAAGTGCTGGGACTAAAGGCATGCACCACCATACCCGGCAAAAATTTTTTATACATACAAATCTTCAGAAATGTTTACCACTTGGACACCTTTCTTTAGAAACTACTGAAGGAAATACCCTAGCAAATGAAAAACTGTGTTTAAAAAAAAAAAGAAGAGAAAGTCAGGGTTGGAGAGGTGGTTCAGCACTTAAGAGCACTGCCTGTTCTTGCAGAGGACCTGGGTTCAATTCCCAGCACCCACATGGCAGCTAAAAACTGTCTGTAGTTCCAGTTCCAGGGGAATCCGATGCCCTCTTCTACCTCCACAACATTGCACAGCACGGATGCACTTACATACATGCAAACAATACACTTAGACACATAAAATAAAAATAATAAATGATTTTTTTTAAACAGGAGTCAAAATATTCAGGAATGAAAATACCAACACTGGGGAGTGACAAGAGAATTTTCCACTGTGCACTAGGCCTGGACAAAACTGAACTGACTTAAGCTAAACAGGACTATCACAAACTCTGAGGAAAAAGAAAACTGATTGACTTTCTTATCTATTTAAGCATTTGTAATACTTACTAGTAGTATTTGGCATACCTATTACTGTGTTTAAAATTTTTTTCCTATGATAAGTAAATAGGAAATTAAATAACCACAAGAAAAACAGAAAATATCATATTTAAAAGAATTTGGCCAGGCGTAGTGGCACACGCCTTTAGTCCCAGCACTGGGGAGACAGAGGCAGAGGCAAGCAGATCTCTGTGAGTTCAAGGCCAGCCTGGTCTACATAGTGAGTTCCAGGACAGTTGGGGCTATAGGGAGACCCTGTCTCAAAAAGACCAAAAAAAAAAAAAAAGTGACCCCAAATTGTTATGTCCTGGGCTCCTGAGAGATTAAAAGAGGAAGAAATAGTAGTCTAATACATAATATCAAAAATAACAACACTATAAGCATTTTGTATAGACATTTGAAAGTAAACATCATAGAAAATAGCTAAGATTTCAAAACAGCTTCTTTAGAGGAGTGGGCTTAGTGCAGAAAGAATTAGAATAAAGAACTATTTTATATATATATGTTTGTCTTTTTGAGACAAGGGTCTTCCTGAGCCCCAGGCTAGCCTCAAACTGACAGAGATCTGCCTGCCTCTGCTTCCCAAATGCTGGGATTAAAGGCATATGCTATGTTGCCCAGCAGAACTATTATATTTTACCTAAGCATGTAAACTATATATAAACTATGCCTCATGGTCATAACTTCTAATATGAAAGAGAGGCTCCCTGTGGTCTTTTCTGTTAGATTACAAAGTGTACTTGTGTCTTTTGCTTCATCTGGCTTCCACAAGGGTTCTCTGGGATGGAATTTACTGTTAGCCTTACTTCACAGGTGAGGAAACTGAGAATCAGAGAA
This sequence comes from Nannospalax galili, assembly GCF_000622305.1. Classification (NCBI taxonomy): domain Eukaryota; kingdom Metazoa; phylum Chordata; class Mammalia; order Rodentia; family Spalacidae; genus Nannospalax; species Nannospalax galili. The sequence goes on along the minus strand of NW_008356473.1, from coordinate 3,983,219 downwards.
GTAAAGCAAATTACTGCAGGTCTGCTGCTTCCCTATGGTGTTGTTTGTTTGTTTGTTTTGAGACAAGTTCTCCCTGTAGCATCAGCTGGCCTGAAACTCAATATGTAGACCAGGCTGGCCTCAGAAGGCTCACGTAATTAGCCTGCTCGTCTCCCAGATACTGGAATTAAAGGCATGCACCACTACATTCAACATGGGATTTTTTTAAATGTATGCATATATATGTGTAATGCATGTGGTTGCCCATGAACACCAGAAGAAGTTGTCCAATTCCCTGAAGATGGAGTTACAGGAGGTTGTGAGCTACCTAATGTGGGTGCAGGAACTGAACTCTGCAAAAGCTGTAAGTACTTTTAACTACTGAACCAGCTCTCTAGCCCTGTTCTGCTGGTTCTAAATCTTGCTCTTTCCTCTATCCAAAGGTTAAAGAAAGTTATTATAATATTGTCTATTCACAACTCTGATGACTCCAAAAGGGGCCTTACAAAGATAATATATCATTGTACAGTGGGTTAGCTACTCTTCTATGACTGTGATAAAATAACATGGCCAGGGCAACTTAAAGAAGAAAGGGTTTATTTTGGTTCCAGAGAGAGAGAGTCCATCGTGACATGAAAGGCCCAGGAAGCTGGTTGGTCACATTTTTCATCCACACACAAGAAGCAGAGAGAGTGAACAGGAAGTGCAGTGCACCATGATAAATTGAATTGAGGGCAAAACACTCGGGAAGTGCATAGGAAAAGAAATAAGAGTAGTTGATCAAGGGTAAAATTTGATTAACAAATACTATGCAGCAACTTCTAGGGATCATAATACCAGTAAATCCAAAATAGTGCTGTGCTTCCTAGAAGTAAATGCTAAAAAAGAAAATAAGAATGACCAACTGGAAGCTTCAGTATATCCAGAAAACAATCTCGAATCATATGTTTCTCTTAAAAAGAGCCTTATCTACAGCCAGGCATGGTGGTTCATGCATGTAAACCCAATACTCAGGAAGCTGAGACAGGAGAATCATCATGGGTTCAAGGCCAGGCTGTACTACATACTGAGTTCTAGGTCAGCCTGGGCTAAATAGTGATATATTGTCTCAAAAGACAAAACAAATGAAATAGCCTTATCTATCCCTAATATTGAAACCAGGCAGAATTTTCACCCACTAATCTTCATTAGGAAAATAAGTTACGGAGCTGGAGAAATGGCTCAGTAGTGAGGTGAACTGGCTGCTCTTGTAGAGGATCTGAATTTGGTTCCCAACACCCACATGGTGGCTCACAACTGCCTGTGACTGCAGCTCCTGGGGATATGATGCCCTTTTCTGGCCTGCATGGGCATTGCATGCATGTAACACACTTGGCTATAAGAAAAACAATAAAAGCACATGCACTGCTCCTGTTAGTCATCTGTACACACTATCCTGGAGGAAGCACATCACTGGGGGTGGGCTTAGAGAGTTCTTAAACCTTGTCAGATCACAAGTCGCACTCTTGTTTCCTGTGCCTCCTGGAAGATGTAGAGCTTAGCTTCTGTTCCTCTTCTCCAGCGACTTCTGCCACCATGCCTCCCTGCCAAGACGGACTGTAATTCCCCTGCAACCATAAGCTCAAATAAACTCTTCCTTCTATAAACTGCTTGGGTCAGTGTTTCTATCACAGCAGCAGAAAAGTGACTAATACAGTAATTGGTACTGAGAGTGGGGTGTTGGCTGTGAAGAACCTGACCATGTGGGGTTTTGGCGGAATGTGGAAGACTTTGGAAGTTTGGGCTAGAAAAGTGGTTGACTGCTGTAAGCAGAGCTTAATAGGCCATTCTAGTAAACACCAGGAAGAAACTAGTGCTGAGAACAATGTAGCTCCAGAGGGAAATAAGGACTTAAGCAACACTTGGGATATTTTGGCAAAGAGTCTGGCTGGAGTCTGCCCTCGACCTAAATGATTGCCTGAGGCTAAGTTGAAAAGCAATGGACTAATTTCTCTGATGGAAGAAATTTCAAGACAGCCTAATGTAGAAATGGCGGTGTGGAATTTAATGGTGAATATTATGCAGATCTACAGTGAAAAAGAGCAAATGGGGCAGAAAGAAATACAGTTTGGATTGAAAAAGAGCACTAGGAAGATCAATGTTGGAGCCCTGGCATGTGCTGGAGAGAATCCCATTGATAAGGAGATTAAAGTGATTAAGGAGGGGCCTAAAGATTTGGACTTAAACAATGGAGGGAGCGCCTCCAGGGCAAGACCACACACACTTAAGCCCCCAACTTGTGTAAGACAAATGCTGCAGGGACCACTGAAGAGAAAAGCTTCTAAAATGGATAAAGCAGGCTGGAGTCTGTTAGGGTTCCAAATAGCAGCTCACCCCCCCCAACAGGGACCTACAAACTCTGCTGAGAAGCAGCCTGCCTTTCCTCTGACCTCCAAAGATAAGATAAGCAGAGTTCCTCTTATCTTAAGAGGAAAAAGAAAACACTTCCACACCCTAATCCTACCTGCTTCCCCCTCCCTGATTTCTCCCCCAAACATTCCCCCCTTCCACACCCTAAAGCCCCCATATGTAAAGTCCCAGCTCACAACCCATGGGCGGACATCTTTCCCTTCGCGGACATCCTTCCCTTCCCTTCCCTTCCCTTCCCTTCCCCTTCCCTTCCCTGACATCTTTCCCTCCACCGACATCTTTCTCTTCCCCAAGGGAAAGGTGCTCCGTGCGAAATAAATCTGTATCCCTCCGTACCTCATCCATCTGCTCGTGCCTTCCTCCATCCACGCCGCCCACTCACTCCTGGCCCATTCATACCTATCAGATGGTGCCATGACTCGGATCTTACTTGTAGGGACCTCGCACGTAAAACTTTCGGACTCGCTTGCCATTATCAGCCTCTGCGAACACCACTAATTCGGCATTAAGGTACACTTCCACCCTCTATCTCTCTCCCCTCTCCCGTTCCTTTCAGCTCTCT
>NW_008356473.1:3976466-3977069 GCF_000622305.1 Nannospalax galili | reverse complement strand
GCCATGGAGCAGCTTCAAAGCTTCAATGCCTCCTGCAGCTTCTCTTGGGATCATATTCTCACTTTATCGGTTAAGCTCCTGAGAAACTTCTCTAATGCTAATGTCTCCACTTGCTTTCTCTGTGCCCCCCATGCAGGGCGCACTTCTCCTCCCTCTCCCAGTGTACAATGTTGCTCCACAGGCCACTACTCAGTGTTCTCAGGAACTTCTAGTATGGGGGCCCATGTCTGCCCCTCCCCTTTTTCTTAACAAAACGGAGTGTTGGACTCCACAAACCTCTAAATGTCCACACTCATCAAGCCGAAATGTCACAATTAAGGAAGATACTGCTCTAACCTCAGGACTGCTCTTTCTCTGTTCTTCCAAAATATACTCCTGCATCTCTCCACAGATTGAGGACACCTGTGCTCCAGTCATTCTCATCCCCAAACTAACCCTATACACACCAGGAGAGGTGTATGATGTCTTATCCACAGGGACAGAAGGAACCAGAAAAAAGAGGTCAGCCACCTTGGCAGTCCTGGTACGAGTTAGCCTGGTGGCATCAGTGGCAGCCACAGGACTCATAGCCAGAGGCTTGGGACACACGCTGATCTCAACCCA
>NW_008356473.1:3955526-3974997 GCF_000622305.1 Nannospalax galili | reverse complement strand
GGATGTGGAGCTACTGGATTTGGTGTTTGTCCTGCTGGTTTTCGGTCTTGTTTTGGTCCAGTATTTCCTTACTATGCCTCCATTTTTCCCTTTTGGAATGCTAATGTGTATTCAGTTCCACTGTATGTATGTAATATGTAATTTGTCTTTTGATTTTATAGAGGCTTACAGTTAAGATATTTACCTGTGGACTATGGACATTTAATTAGTATTGAGACTGATAATGACTATGGGGACTCTTAAAGTTGGACTAAATGCATTTTTCATTTTTTATGGTCATGAGCCTATGGGGACCAGGGAATGGAATGTGATGGTTTGAATGATAATGTCCCCCATAGGCTCCAAGTATTTGGACATTCTGTCCCCAGATGGTGGCGCTGTTTTGGGAGGTTTTAGAAGGTGTGGCTATCCTGGAGGAAGCACGTCACTTGGGGGTGGGCTTAGAGAGTTCTTAAGCCTTGCCAGATCGCCAGTCACACTCTTGTTTCCTGTGCCTGCTGGAAGATGTAGAGCTTAGCTTCCACTCTTCTTCTCCAGCCACCTCTGCCACCATGCCTCCCCACCAAGACAGACTATAATTCCCCTGGAATAGTAAGCTCAAATAAATTCTTCCTTCTATAAATTGCTTGGGTCAATGTTTCTATCACCGCAACAGAAAAGTGACTAATAAGCACACACACAGGAATACACGCACACAAAGACATAAGACAACTGTAAGAAGTTTAAAATAACTTAATACACTTGCTAAGAGAAACCAGCTACAAAATATCTTCACCCTAAAAGAGTTATGCCATTTATTACATAGGATTATTTGCTGTCAGTGAGTGGAAAACTGACTTCTGTATCCAAAATGGTAGCATTATTTCTTATTTTAAATTACATTTTTAAAACTTTATTCATGTGGGAGAAGGAAGCATGCCTTGGCATACATGTGGAGGTCAGAAGACAATTTTCAAGAGTCAATTCTTTCTTTCTCACCATGTGGGTCCCAGGATTCAAACTCAAGTCACCTGTCTTGGTAGCAAGTGTCTTTACCCTCTGAGAAGTATCTCCAGCCCTACAGCAATGGTCTGAGATTCTTTTCATTACGGATAATTATATTTTAAATCCTTCTTGACTCATGATAATAAAACCACACCATCTATTAACTGCTATAGGAAGTTGAAATCAGTTCTCCCCACCTCAGCTCTGTCTCAATGAAGAAGGGTCTCGAAGTCAATGACATTTGTCCAGGGAGTATTGATTTGCCTGAGCCAGGTTGAAGGGTGTGTGAGTGGTGTGGTCTGCTTGAGCTAGTGGCCCACCATGTCTACTGCACATCTGAACTGTTTCTCCTGCTCTCTGTGTGAATTCTGGTCATTTGGGGATGCTGAAAGCCCAAGTCAACACCTAAAGATGTCAATCTTTGAGCCACTGAGAGTTTCCTTTTATTCTTTAGGATATTAAGACCCTTATGAAATGTAAGCTAGTGCATCAACTGTGAAGAACAATGTGAAGGTTCCTCAAAATAATCTAGAAATAAAACTACCTTATGGGAACAAATACAAGCAAAGTTCAGGGATACAAATGTACAGAAAGAATCATAAGAAACCCATCTGTATGCTAACTAAAAAGTTTACAGAAGAGAAAAAGGAATTTTAAAAAAAGAACTACCACATGGTTTATGACTGCATATATCAAAAAGGTATCCCATGTTTACTGTAAACACTATAAGACTATGAGACACGGCCAAGATACAGACTCAACATAGGTATCCATAAATGCATGAATGAATAAAGAAAATATGGTATATTTGTGTAATGGACTATTATTCAGCACTATAAAAGAATGAAACCCTGTCATTTGCAACAACTAAACTGGAACTGGAGAAGGACATTATGTCAAGTGGAATTAGCGGAGAACAGAAAAACAAATACCACATATTCTCATTCATATGCAGAACCTAAAGAAATTGATTTCCTAGAAATGGAGAGAACAGTGGCCACCAGAGACTAGGACAAGCCAGGAGGAAGGAGGACAGAGGGAATTATATACAGTTACATAGGAAAAACAGTTCCACTGTTCTGTGACACGGTATTGTGACAATAATACACAAGAACTCATTATATATTTTATAAAGAACTAGAAGAGTTTGAAGTTTCCTAGCACACATACTTTTGAAGGGTGAAATGCTAATTAACCTGATTTGGTTATCGTATGTACATATGTATTGACTTATCATACTCTATGCCAAAATATCTATCACTCATGTATCTCAGTTAAAATAAATAAGCATATTTTAAGCACAAAGGAAAAGGCTTTGGGTAGACATAAGCTGCTGTATGTAGCTGGAACTAGTTTCTGGGTTTTCAGATAGATCTCAAGCATAACTTGAAGTTTCTTGTCTATGTAAGTTGATATATTAAGAAACTGAACAAAATGTGCTTCTTAGATGAGTCCCTTTTTTCACTGAGGAGACAAAATATCTGACAAACAGCATAAGGAAAAAGGATTTATTTGGGCTCACAGTTTGATGATTCGCCCTCTCACAGCAGGGAAGGCAAGGCTTCAGGAGAGAGCAGAAGGTGCTCACCTTGCATCTTCAGTCAGGAAGCAGAGAGATGAATTCCAGTGGTTAGCTTGCTTCCTCCTTTTCATTTAGTTCAGGAGCCCAGCCCATGGAATGGCATCACTCATGCCCAGGGTGGGTCTTCCCTGCTCAGTCAAACTTTTCTAGAAACACCTACTCAGACACACCCAGAGATGTGTTTCCATGATGATTCTAAATCTAGTCACATTAACAATGAAGGTTCACCATTCACACTTTCATAGGAAATTACTATCATAACTTAAGAAAAAAGACAAAGATCCTGCCACAAATGAGAAAAACCCAGTCAACAAAAACCTACTAGTCACCAGACCTAGGGCTGTCTCTCTTATTTTAGACCATCCATTCAAAATTTCCTTTGTAGGCTCCTTTTGGCTATGCACCTCTCTCCTACAAATAATCTCAGGTTTGACACAATTGCCTGGCTCCTTAGGAGCAGTGTAGACTGCCTTCTACTAACATTTCCAGGCCTCAGGGATGGCTTTCTTTTCCTTTCAGCCACCATCACCCAGTACTGGAAGTTCCCAGGCACATGTATTCACTTCCTCATCTGGTCTGCTCCAACATTGCTTCCTTACTCAAAAATGCCTCCACAGGAGCAGCCAGAGGAAGCAAGCCAGCAAGCAGTGTTCCTCCATGGTCTCTGCTTCGGTTCGTGCCTCCAAGCTCCTATCTGGAGTTCCTGCCTTGCCTTTCCTGGAGGATAGACTATAACCTGTAAGATGAAATCAGCTCTCCTCATCCACCAAAAAATGCCTCCACAGCATCCATCACCTTCAAAGCTATGTGAGGTGAACCAGGCCTGTTGCTGGGGCCCAGGTTGAAACATGCCTTATAGACCTTCCCAGCTGGTGCACTGGGGTTCTGGAGTTACCAAAGCAACATTTTGTCTCCCCAGTCTTCAATTGTCAACGTTAATGTATCTCTATGTAGACGTGGAGGGAGCTCCCACCCCTATCGTTATAATCAGAAGTATTATAATAACACCTGTAGTGCTGCTGTGTTTATGCTTATTTGAAGTTATCTTTGTCATCAACATTTAAACGCGAATCTTCAAAAGAGCTAGCCCAGGGGAGAATTCTGAATGGTAGACACTATGGGTGAAGATGAGTTTCCTTACCTAACAATCCAAGGCTTTGGTACAAGAACAGACATCTTGAGGTTTAGAATGAGTTCTCATGTGAGCTACCTTTCAGGCTTCCAGATGAACCCAGCCACTTTGGGATGTTAGAGAGAACATACAAGTACCTACATGCTCTCATATTGGCTCCCGTACTTAATGCTCAGAAGAATCCCGAAGGAATGAAACAATATCTTCCCATGCTGAGGCTCAGAGTCTTCTCCATAGCTCTTCTCTGAGGCTGTGGAAGTTCGGATACCACAAGGTGAACATGATCCAGGGCTATACAGTGCTTTAGGTCATGTGTCAGGCCCAAATGCACCCTCAAGGGGCCTTAAAGGGAGAGTGAAAACAAATACAGCTGGGTGTGATGGTGCATGCATACCTGTAACGCCGGCGCTCAGGGCTGACCAAGACAGGAGGATCATGAGATAAAGGCCTAGGCTACATATGGAGACCCTGTCACAGAACACCAAAGGCTGGGGTGTAGCTCAGTGGTAGAGTGACTGATTAACATGGAACTGACCCTAGGTTTGATCCCTAGCAAGGCGAAATAAACAAATACAAGTTACAGCTAGGGTGTTACACAGGGATGCACAAAGTTCTACAGATGTGCTGGGATAGAAATGGAAATCTTTCCACACAGTGGTTATGATGACAGATCTTGGTGGCCACATCTTAAATGGCCACATCACATGACCTTCATTCACTAATTTAAGAGTAGAAATTGAGTATCTACTCTGGATTAGAAACTACTAGCACAAAAGACCAAACATATGAGAACAAGGAAACTCGGACTCAAAGCAATTAAGATTCTTGCTACATTTGTGTGCTTGGTTATCACAAGATATGTGACTTAAAATAATATAAAATGTGGGGGCTGAAGAGATGGCTCGGCGGTTAAGAACACTGGTTGTTCTTGCAGAAGATCTGGGTTTGAATTCCAGCACCCACATGGCAGCTAACAACTGTCCGTAACTCCAGCCCCAGGGGATCTGACAGCCTCTTCTGACTTCCGCAGGCATTGCATGACATGGGTGCACTTACCTACATGCAGACAATACACATGTATACATAAAATAAAAATAATAAAATTTTAAAAATAATATAAAATTTGTTCTCCCATTGTGCTAGAACCCTAGAAATCTAAAATGAAGGTGTTGCCTGAGATCTCTCTCTCTCTCTCTCTCTCTCTCTCTCTTATCCTTTGTGTTCCTTGCAGCAATATCCCTGTAATCCTGCTTCTGTCTCCATAAGGCACTTTTTGTTGTGTCCCTATGCCTTCTCTGTGTCCTCACATGACCTTCCTATAAGAACACCAGTCATTGGGTGGAGTTTGTCCTAATCCAATATGACCCTATCTTAACTAATTTGTATTTGCAGAATTTTATTTCCAAATATCATATTTTGAGTTCTGGACATGAATCTGGGAGGGGGAGAAGACTGTTCAAACCAGTACAAGCACATTAGATAAAACTCAGCAAGTACCATTTGGGGATCACAGGGGTGATAAGTGCTCATGAGTTGAGACCTAGTTCAGATGGGAGAGTCAAGAAAAATCCAGAATCCAGGAATAAAATGAGGTGGTGAATGCCCAAATGAGTTCACTTCTTTTTTTAATATTTTATTTATTATATTTTATCATTTTATTTTATGTGTATGAGTGTATTGCCTGCATGTGTATCAGTGCACCCATGTCATGTAATGCCCAAGGATGTTGTATGAAAGTGTTAGATTCCCCTGGAACTGAAGTTATAGATGGTTGTTAGCCACTGTGCAGGTGCTGGGAATCAAACCCGGCTCCCCTGTAAGAGAAGTCAGTGCTCTTAACTGCTGAGCCATGTCTTGAAAAAACTTCACAGGGCTGGAGAGATGGCTCAGCAGTTAAGAGCACTGACTGGTCTTGCAGAGGACCCGGGTTCGATTCCCAGCACCCACATGACAACTATGAACCGTCCTTAACTACAGTTCCAGGGGAATCGGATGCCCTCTTCTGACCTCCGTGGCATTGCATGACACAGGTGCACTCACATACATGCAGGCAATACACTCATACACATAAAAAAATAAATAAAAACAATAAATAAAAATATTTTTAAGGGGCTGGAGAGATAGCTCAGAGATTAAGAACACTGGTTGTTCTTGCAGAAGACCTGGGTTCAAATCCCAGCACCCACAAGGCAGCTAACAATTGTCCATAACTCCAGTTCCAGGGGATCTGCCAACTTCTTCTGTCCTCCGCAGGCATTGCACAACACGGGTGCACTTACCTACACGCAGGCAATACATGCATACACATAAAATAAAAATAAGAAATAAAATACTGTTTTTTAAATATTAAAAAAAAATTCACCTTTTCTCCTTAACCCCCAGTTCTATTCCTCTAGCTCCTTGTCAGTCATGTCCCTAAACTACCCCACTATAAAGCCCTTCTCGAATTCTCTGTCCAGATAAATTACTGCTCCTTTACAACTTTATTCTCCCTAACCTCATACCCCTAATAATTCCCGTAAAGTAGTATACCAACTCTAGAGATAGAAAGATTGAGACTTGGGGTTAAGTGACTCAACCAAGAAGATGCAACACCTAGTCAGTCTCATCCCATCATGCTGCAGTACACAAAGTTCCAGGCCTTAGAGTCTCATTACTGTCCTCGATTTCTGTCTCCTCAGGTCTGCGGTGAGCTAGCTGAGGACAGAGATTATATTTATTCCTGTGTCATCAGGGTAATGCTGCTAGAACATAGCAGAATGTTCTGGCATATTGAATGCCACAGGGTTTCCGAAAGTTCTTGATCTCACTCCTAGCTCCCTCATCTTCAATGCACCTCCCTCTGACCCTTCTTTCATCCCAGGAGGAAACCAGATCAGCTGGGAGTGTTTGCACCAGGAAAAATCCATCTCATAGCAAGCATTCTTCCAGTCCCTAAGGATTTTTCCTAAGAGCTTTCCACTGCACCCGTTCACAGGGCAGACAATGTGCTAAACCAGCTGTTTAACACGAAAGGCTCCCTGTCCCCAGAGACCTGGGACAAGCTCCTGAGATGTGTAATGTGTCTCCATTAGCCAAACAACCAGCTTTGGGTGTGCTTTCTAATTCCATATTCCAGTGCTCATTCGCTGCAAGTCTGACAGAAACTCAGCACCAGCTTTTCCAAACAGAAAAGGCAAGAGCTTCACATAGATCTGCCTTTCCTAGGACCTCACGCCAGACACTTGTCCCCATCGTAACCTGGGTGACTCAGCTACTCTGTGTCCTGAGAGTCACATGCTGAATCAGCTGAGAATGGTGAATAAGTGGGAACAGGCGTGGCTGGGGGAAGGAGATGACATTGGATGGACAGAAATCCAGTCCTGATGTCCATGGGAGCAAGAAGACCAGAGGATGGAGGCATGGTACAGTGGGTGAGAACTGGGGCTACAAGGCAGACGGAACTTGAGTCAAATCCTAGTTCTTCCACTTAGCAAATCTCTGACTTTGGACAGCTTACAAAACTTCCTATGCATAAGAGGGAATAATAGAACTCCCAGACTGTTCTAGGGACAGAATGAGATACTGCTTGTGAAGTTCTCAGCACATGGCCTGGCTCGTGGTTAAACTATAATTAGTGTTCTTTGTGCGTTGAGCTCAGCCTCTAAGTAGGGCAGAGACTGGGCTGGTGGAAAGTGATCTCCAATCAGAGATGTCCTCACAGAGAATGGCATCTCTTGGGCCCTGGGCTTTCTTTCCAAGTACAATAATGCCCATATTAACTAGTGCTGGGTCAGGGCCCACCCTGTCCAGCACAGTAGCCACTAGCTACATGTGGCTACTGAGTTCAACCACATGAAGATGTACACTGAGTGTAAAATCCTCCTTTGGCTTCAAAGAGTTACTAGGAAAAAAAGAGTAAGTTGTTCTAACCACCTTTTATATTACCTACATGGTAAAATGATAATATAGTTGGCCACATACCCACAGGTCTGGCATCCATAGATTCCATCAACCACACATCAAAACATTAAAAAGTGAAAAAAATCTGTACTGAGCACACAAGACATTTTTCTTGTCATTATTCTCAGAACAATTCCACATAACATATAACAATTCACATGGCATTTACATTGTATTAGGTATTATAAATAATCTAGAGGTGATTTAAACTATGCAGGAGTGTGTGCATGCATCATATGCAAATACCAAGTCATCTTATAAGAAGGAATCAAGTATCTATGGATTTGGTTATCCACTGGGGGATGGACACTCTCAAACCAATCCCCTGTAGGTCCTGATGGATAACTATACTTGAATTACATTGGGTTAACTAAAATACATCATTAAAATGAATTTCATCTGTTTCTTTTTACTTGCACACGCGCGTGTGTGTGTGTGTGTGTGTGTGTGTGTGTGATATGTGTTTGAGTGTACAAGTGCATGCATTTGCATGTGCATGTGGGAATTGAATATCAGCCTTAAGGTGTCCTTCCACCTTGTTTTTAGAGACAGAACCTCTCATTGGCTTTGAACATGCTGAATAGGCTAGCCTGGCTGGCCAGTAGCCCCAGGTGTCTGTCTCTGTCTCCCCAGCACTGAGATTATAAGCAGGCACCACCATGCCCGACTTTTTTATATGGGTTCTGGAGACTGAGCTGAGGTCCTCAGGCTTGGACAGCAAATAACTTTACTGACTGAGCTATCTTTCTAACCCTTTTTTGTTTATCTTTCTAAATAAAACTGCTAGAAAAATTAAATGAACAGATATCTCAAGTCTCCCTTGTATGAGTCACATATTTCTACTAGACCGTGATAGTTCAGGCAAGTAAGTCTTTTGCACAATAGGGTGGACCCAGTGCTGCTGTGACTTGAATGTTGTGTCGCCTCCGAAATTCATGTTGAAACTTAACCTCTAGTACAAAGGTATTACAAGGTGGGGCCATTAGAAGGTGATTATTTCTTGGGGACTCCTTCCTTATGAATAAGATTAAGGCCTTTGTAAAAAGATTTCACATAGCATTCAGACCATTCTCCTTGCACCAAATAAGGTCATAGCATTTGACTCCTCCAGAAGATGTAGCATTCAAAGCACCATCTAGCTAAAAGTGACCCTCATTAAACTGAATCTGCTGGCACCTTGATCTTGGGCTTCTAGCCTCTAAAACCTTGAGAAGTCAATTTCTGTTCTTTACAAGTTCCTTGTCTCAGGTATTTTGTTATAACAGCACAAGCAGACTAAGACTGGGACAAGACTACCAAAACTTAGAAGTAGGGCATATTCAGGAAGCCAAGGCAGATAGTGTTCTAAGCTAATACATGGGTTTGCAGGTACCCAAGCTCCATGGGCCCTGAACACAATGACATTGAAACCAGTAGATTGCATACTAGCCTTTCCCTCCTTGGATGGAGGAGCTCCTAACAAAGGGCCCCAGCCTATTCAGGGCTGACTCTGTGAATGGGTAGGAACTGAGCCTCTAAACTCCAGGACCCACACTGGACAGTGGCACCATGTTTGGTTCTGTTTGCTAACCTACTAACAGGTAAGAACCTGGGAACACCACGTGTTCATCTCTCATTTGTCATCGACAGAGATAAAGAATCTAGGCACCACTCTCAAAGGAATATTCTCACCTAGTTCAAACCTGGGCTAGATGCGGAAGCTAGAGGAGAAAGCCAGAAGCATAGAGAGATACTGGAGGAAAACTTTCAAAATACTGAGTTTATCTTCAAGCCAAGCCACCAACAGCCAATTTCTAGCACAAACATAGAAGAATTCCTGGAGAGCTCTCTCTCACAGTCCTTGAAAACAGGATGGTTAGTACTATATGTAGGTCCTAACATGTTTAGAGACACTCCTAGACATTTCCTTCAGTCTTCTAGTCCAAACAGCTTCTGAAATAAGGTTAAGTGGAACCTAAACTAAACAACAAAATCTATTATCCAAAAGTGAAGGTTTTATAAGCGTATATGAATATATGTCCTCCATAAATAAAGGATGAGCAGTTTTTAATCACATAATTTCTGCAGCTTAGAAGCTGAGAATGTAACATTGGTCTTACTTTCATGGTAAAAATTAATGGTCTTGAGTGTGCACCCACCACCCCCATTTAGGGGATTCTAGCGATCAAACCCAGGGGGTTGGTTTGCTAGGTTGACCCTGTACCCACTGAGCTACACAGCCAGCACCAAACCAATAAACATAAATGAAGGAGGCATATGAAAAGCACAGGATTAAGAAGTCGGTGTTTCTCATCTTCTGAGATCTTCATGTTAAACTGTGCTCTGGGCTTAGATTATTTTCCAGTTTTTGCACAAAGATCAGGGTTTGTATGTCATCTCTGAGCCTCTGTAGACATTTATATGACTTTTTCTAGACAGAGCATGAATTCTGGTACCAGCCAGGTGAAGACCACGTCCAGATCCCACTTCCAAATCCCACTACCAGATCCAGTGAGGTAGTGTAATTCCTGAATGTAAGTCATTTTAATTTTTAATATTTGTTAATGCTTATTTGTTTAGTTTTGAAAGAGTTTCATGTAGCTCAGGCTAACTTTGAACTCACTATATAGTGGAGCATGACCTTCACCTCTGGATTCTCCTGCCTTCACTTCCTAAGTGCTGTGATTATACATGTGCACCACCATGCCCAGCTGTGACATGGATTTTTAAGGTTTCGGGTGGCCATAACAAAAACATACACTTTAGTTACTTCCAGGCAATAGAAGCAATGTTCTATAACCCCTATAGAATGTTCTATAACTGGCGTGGAAGCCACGCCAGTGTTGAACCTCCAAAACATTTCACAAATACTCTATTCTATTTGACCTTCAGTTTGGTTTTTGTTATTGTTTGTTTGTTTGTTTGGTTGGTTGGTTGGTTGGTTGGTTGAGTTTGGTTTGTTTGTTTTTTGAGACAGGCTTGCCAGGTAGCCCTAGCTGGCCTGCAACTCACTATGTAGACCAGGATGGCCTCAATCTCATAGAGATCTGCCTGCCTCTGCCTCCTGAGTGTTGAAATTAAAATTAAAGGTGTATGCCACCAGACCCACCTGCCTGTTCTTTTCACAGCATGAATGACTTCTATAATAAGGTGTCATGTGACCAGATAAGGTTAGAAACACTCCTCTTCTCCCGACACCCTCTGGATACACCTTACTTACTCTGTGCCATAGCATATCTCAGACAACTGGCTGCTGCACTGGGCTCACTCCCGTTAGTGTCTGCTCCAGGTCACAGATGCTGGATCGAGGCACACGGCAAGGTGTGTCGGTGAGGGTATTACCAAAGATTAACTGAAAGGGAAAGACCTGACTTGACTGTAGGTGGCACCATGAGAGGCTGCTCTGAATAATTCAGCAGACTAAATAAAAGGGAAACAAGAAAGGTAACTAAGTACCACCACTCCCCTTTGCTTCCTGGCCCTCCACAATGAGAACTGCTCTACTCTGCCACACCCTCTCCACCACGATGGACTGACCCCCTGGAAACCAGAAGCAGAAATAAATCTTTTCTCCCTTGGGTTTTTTTCTAATAGGTATTGTGTCACAATAATGAGAAAATAAGCTAATGTCATAAATTAAGTAAAAAAGAACGATTGCTGTTTAGAGCTCTGACCATCACCTTTCACCACAGCCTTTCCTTCTATTTACAGCAAGGGGTTCCAAGTCTCCTACCAGTTCACTGAGCTGCAAAACTGACCCCTAGCAAGTCACTTAAGCAGACAGATCAGGTAACAAAGTTCCAAGCCAAGAAGGTACATCGTTTATCCCTATGAGTTACGTGGATCTACTGATTCGCACATGAAAAACTGTAACACAAAAGTCAATGGAAAAATAAGATCAGAGCAAGGACTAACCAGGGTTGGTTAGGTGAGGCAGACATGACCAAGTTCAGGGTAAGAGGTATAAACACAACCCAACTTCACTATGAAACATTTTCACTATCCTGATATTAATGAAGATGATGGTATTCAGTCACTGTTTTAATATTTACATCTTAAGTTTCTACAGTGTTTCATACACTGCTCTGAGCACAGGGGACCCAGCAGTAAGCCAAGCAAAGTCCTCCTCTCATGGACACATGTAAGGAAATAAATATATCATATGGCACACAAGAATGGGAGATTCAGGGACTGCTGTGTTATACAGGATAGCCAAGGCAGGTCTCAGAGGTATAATGGTATCTTAGCAGAAACCTGAAAAGAACATTCCAGAAAATACAAGCACAAGCATGCTCTGCCATCATGAAGATGCAGCTGGAGCTAAGGGAGCCAAGAGGCAGAGGAAAGGAAAAAACAGGAGAGTAGCAGGTAGGCACACCATGTAGCTTTTCCACTACAAGGCATCCTAGTCCCTTACATTCTACTTGGAAAAGGATAACGTGGGGCATTTGTGTGTGTTTGTTTAACTTGTGGACACTTATAGATCAACGCTCATATAAATCCTCTTCTGCAACCAAGAAGTCATTGTTCAGTATAAGTTTTGGCACACTGAAAAGGAATGTGGGGGCTGGGGATATAGGTTGGTTGGTAGAGTGCTTGCCTCCCATGCACCAGACCCTGGACTTGATCCTTAGCACTGCATTAAATGGGGTGTGGTGGTACCCACCTGTAATCCCAGCACTTAGGAAGTAAAGGCAGAAGAATCAAAACGTCAAGTTTATTCTTGGCTATATATAAAATTTGAGGCCAGCCTGGGCTACATGAGATCCTGTTTCAAAGAATAATATAAAATACAATAAATAATATAGTAATACTTAAAACTATGTGTGTATGCATGCATACGTGCGTGTGTGTGTGTGTTCATATACTTGTGAACACACTTGTATTTATTGAGGCAGGGTCTCCTGATGAACCCATAGCTAGCTGATTCAGCTAGCCAGCTTGTTCTGGGGACTCCCTGTCACTGCCTCTCTCCCAAGCACTGGAATAACAAACAGGAATTTATATAAGTGCTGGGGATCTGAACTCTGGTCTTCATATTTGCACAGCAAGTACTTTATCTACTTAACCATCTCCCCAGCTCCACATGACACAGTTTAAAGGGATGATGATATTGATGATATTGATAACTATTAAGATTGGTCTCAAGAATAAGTAATTGATGATTTAAAATGGAGACAATAAAGTATCTGGTTATTGAACTACAAAATTGAAAAACAACAAAACCATAATAACAAAACTTCTCACCAAAACCAAGACCTTAGAAGTCTCTTCTACCAAGCCCTAGACACAGTTTATTTTTGACTCTTGGTAGTAAATATACTCACTTCCATGCTCATCTCGCTCCTGTAAGCAAGATGTCATGTTTTAGTGTTTAATCCATTTTAAGTGACATGAAACTTTACAATGGGGGCCCGTGTTTTGTTGGCTGGTGCTAGACTGTGTCAGGTCTTTAGCTCTGTGACTGTTAATTTATGTCTCACAATAACCCTATTAGATAGGTGTTATCACTCCTATTCTATAGATAATATAATAAGACTCGGGAAGGTAATTTTCCCCAAATTCATAGAATTTTTTGGGCTTCCTGTCCTGTCTTTATAAAGAAAAATAGGGGACTAACAGTATGCTGTGGTTTGAATGTGAAATAACCCCATGAACTCATGGGTTTGAATATTTGGTCTCCAAGTAGAGGTACTGTTTTGAAATGTTGTGAAACCTTGAAGAGGTGGAGTTGTGCTAATGAAGTGTGTCACTGGGGACAGGGCTTGGGTTGGATATAGCTTGGCCTCACTCCTGTTAGCTCTCTGTTCCTTGACTGCAGATGCAGTGTGACCAGCTACCTTGGACTCCTGCAGGTATGTGTCTCATGCCAAGTTGGACTGTACCTTCAGAATGTAAGCCAAAATGAAAAGCCTTTCCTCCCTCAAGTTGCTTCTTGTCAGGTATTTGGCCATAGCACTGAGATTGGGAACATGCACAATGGATCCTCGAATGAGTGTTGGGTGATTAGGAATAAGATTAAGCCCTGAGACTCAAAGATTGAAAACTTGCAAGGTATATTAAGTCCTCAAGAGAGTAGGCCGCAAGGGGCTGGAGAGATGCTCGGCAGTTAAAAGCACTGGCTGCTCTTGCAGAGGGACCTGGCTCCATTCCCAGCATCCACATGGTGGCTAACAACCATCCATAACTCCAGTTCCAGGAAATCTAACACCCTCTTCTGACTTGCATGAGCATTGCATGACATGGGTGCACTTATGTGCATGCAAGCAATACACTCATACACATAAAATAAATAATAATAAATAAATAAATAATAAATATAGAATTTTTAAAAAAGAACACTGGGCAGCAAGCAAACGTGACCACCTTCTTTGAATGACAAGAACCCTCATGAGGAAGGAAACGGGACTGAGAGCCTTTGAAACATCCAGATGAAATAAAATCTTCTAGGATGATCAAGTGCTGAGAATCTGAACTAGAAAACCACTAGTATAGAGTTCTCCGAGGCATTTTCCTTCCTTCCTTCCCTCCCTTCTTCCCTCCCTCCTTCCCTCCTTCCTTCTTTCCTTCCCTCCTTATTTCCTTCCCTCCTTCTTTCCTTCCCTCCTTCCTTCCCTCTCTCCCTCCTTCCTTCCTTCACTCCTTCCTTCACTCCTTCTTTCCTTCCCTCCCTCCTTCCCTCCTTCTTTCCTTCCCTCCTTCCTTCCTTCCTTCACTCATTTTATTTACTTATTAACATTCATCAATGTCTTACTTTGCTATAAATTTACTGCCTGCATCTCTAATTCTTTATTGGTAGAAGAGCCCCCGATAAGTTCAAATTTTTCTTATAAAATGATAGGATAGCTGGGTGTGGTGATACATGCTTTTAACCCCAGCACTCAGGAGGCAGAAACAGATGGATCTTTGTGAGATCGAGGGCTGTCTGGTCTGTATAGAGAGTTGCAGGCCTCCCTATCTACAGGGAGACCCTGTCTCAACACACACACATGCACACATGCATGCTTGTATGCACACACGCACACACACATACACACAATGTCTTTGAAAGTTTGTTTGAGTATGATTAGAAACATTGCTATTTGTCATTGGATGATGAATTACCTGATCTTTCAATTTCCTCAGATATTAAAAAAATAGCAATAATATCAGTTCTACCTTATACTTTTTTGTAGAGATTTCCTTTAAAGAAGGAGAAGGAGCTGGACGTGGTGGTGCATGCCTTTAGTCCCAGCACTCAGGAGGCAGAAGAAGGCAGATCTCTGTGAGATCAAGGGCAGTCTGATCTATATAGCAAGTTCCACGACCAGCTAGAGCTAGGGGATACCTTGTCTAAAAAAGTGGGGGGCCTCATGACATCATGTAACCCTATTTACCTCCCAAAGGCCCCATCTCCAATACCATCAACATAGGAATTTGAGGATCCAGTTTCCCACACAAGTAATTTTAGAAGACACACTCAAACCACAATATGAGATTAAGCCTATTGCTATGGTGTTTGTTTGTTTGTTTTTGTGTTTTACAGTGCTGGTGAGCAAAACTGGGACCTTGTACAGGTTAGACAAGTGCTCTACCGCTGAGCTACAGGCCCAGACCTTGGCTTTGAGATCCTGTCTATGAAACTGTAAGACTGAGTCGTTCAGACTGGTATGAAATTTACTATGTAGCTCAGTCTGGCCTAGAACTCATGGGATTCCTGCCTTAGCCTTGCTTGAACATGCTGGTATTTGGGGTTTACCTCCACGCACAGCCTATTGCTGGTTTTTAAAGCAAAATCTAGAGTGTAGAAGAAAAGGGCACGGAAGTCATAGAAACCTCAGGCAGCCTCCAGGTAGCCTCCTCGGGTAGCAGACACTTGGGAGAAGCTTCATGCTGATGACACAGCCAAGAGAGAACATTGATTTGAGCTTTGACCGACACTAGGTACTAAGTCTGGGAAGCGTTAGTAAGCAAGGTAGATGCTGGAAAACAGCTATTTCAGCTCTCTAAGTGTTGTCTGTCTTGTATGAGGTAAAGGTTTGAATACACTTTCAGTATTTTCTTTTGCCTCTAGAAGGGACACCCACAAAAACTGATTTTTATATTACGTTGTATTTGGTGCGTGCGTGCATGCATGTGTGTGTGTGTGTGTGTGTGTGTGTGTGTGTGTGTGTGTGCCACAGTGTACATATACAGGTCAAAGGACAATGTGTGGAGTCGGTTGTCTCCTACCATGCGAGTCTGGGGATAGAACTCAGGTCATCAGACTTGACAGCAAACACCATTACCCAATGAGCCATTTTTCAGGCTCCTAATCTGATTTTTTTTAAATGCAAATGTAAGACATATACTTGGGCATTGTTCTCTAATCTTAACAAATGATTTTGTGTGTGCGCAGTGATGTAATTTGGGGGTAGCTTTCAACTGAATTGTACTTCTACACCTACAAATTCTCTGCTATTTGTTATCAATATTTCCTCTCCGGTACTGGCTTGCAAACAAGAGCTGACCTGGTCCCAGATGCAAAACAGGAAGGGTCCAGTGAGCCCTTGCTGCAGGACTTAGACACGGAAGACTCGAAGCACAAAGGAATTCACCAAAAGAATGAAAACCAACTAGTTTTCCAAAGGAATCTTGGATTTCTGGCAGGTGGATCACGATGACCAAAGGAAAGACTTGTCTTATTTTTTTTTTTAATTATTTATTTCTATTTTATGTGTATGAGTGTTCTAATTGCATGTATGCAAGTGTCATGCAATGCCCATGGAGAACAGAAGAGGACACTGGATCCCCTGGAACTAGAGTTATGGACAGTTGTTAGCCACCATGTGTGTGCTGGGATTCAAACTCAGGTCTTCTTCAAGAGCAGCCACTGCTCTTAAGCACTGAGCCAACTCTCCAGTCCCAATCCCTGTCTTCTTTAAGTAAAATACTTTATATAGTTCAGGCAGCATTTGACCAACAAACTGTTGCTGGTCCTCATGGGGATGTGTTTGTGCTTGTAGGAGCTGTGCTCATCGCAGGGTCCAGAACCAACTCCAAGAAGAATGGAGATCTCCCCTCAGTTAAAGGAAAGAATTACAGAGATAGACGGACTTCGAATTGGAAGAAGCACATCTTCATGTGCTTCTCTCACATTGCAATAGTAAGTTAATGTTTTTGTATGCTATGACTGAAATGTTAGCAGGGGAACAGGCTGAGTCATGATGGAAGAGAAAAGAAGTTTGGAGGCTAGGGAGATAGCTCAGTCATTAAAGTGCTTGTCTTACAGGTAAGTATGAGGACCTGAGTTTGATATGCCCCCTACCTCCGGAAAAAAAAAAATCCAGGCATGGTGGCATATGCAAAGGGGAGATGGAGACAGACAAATCCCTGGGAGCCATCCTGGCCTACTTGATATGTTCCAAGGCAGTGGGAGATCCTGTCTCAAATGAATAAATAAATAAATAAATAATAAATAAATAAATAGTAAGTACTTGAGGAATAACTCCCAAGGTATTTTTCTGACCTCCACACACATGCTTCACACAGAGACATGAACAAGCATGCACACATACACACAAAGAAAAAAAAATTTAAATAGGAAAGGAATCTGTGTGATGGGGGAGAAATGTTAACAAGATTGGTAACCAGGTTCTGCCAGCTCCCTCGAACGGGCTTCCCCCTCCCTTGCCAAACTTGTGGATTCTGAATATGAATTGCTAGATGGGGAGACTGTAATTTCATTTACATGCTTCTAAATAAGAAGAAAGATTATAATTCAGATACTGGAGACCCAGAGTTTTGGTTAAAGGCAACAGGAATAGTGGCAAAGCAGGTAGCCTGTGGGTCAAAGTTACCTGTATCTCCTAACACAGATAAGAATCATTTAAGATATGAGCATAATAGAATTCCTTATTATCATTAGAAACAGGCCTTCCTACTCTGAACAGCCCTAAGTTCTGCCAGCCCTCTCCCTTCCCCCTGACACCTCAGTGCTTTTGCCTAGGGTCTTATTCCACCTGCCTGATACATGCTGAGGGAAACAATTTTTTTGTCTTTTCAAAACAGAATCTCCCTGTAGCCCTAGCTGGCCTAGAATTCACTATGTAGAACAAGTTGGCCTCAATCTCACAGAGATACATCTGCCTCTACCTCCTGAGTGCAAGGATTAAAGGTGTGTGCCAGCATGCCTGGTAGAAATAATTTTAAAAGTGCTCAATGATAATAATGGTTATAACATCTTCTAAGGGTATTCATTTATTTATTCAACAAATGTTTGTTGCCCTTGTTATAGGTCAGATATTATTCCAGGCCCCAGCACTAGTGTAGTGAATAGGCCAGAAAACACCTTATTACTGAAAGCACAGATGCCCTAGAAAGGAACATATGTATTTATGAGGATCCTAAATGTCCTCAGGACACTGGAACAGAGAAAGCTGGGAATACTAGGCCTTCATCTTAAGAAGAATATCTCTACTGCCAAACCAATCACAAGCAGTGTGATAAAATGTAGCCTGATCCATAGTTATGATTAGAGGACCTGGTTTCAAGCCCAGGCTTCCTGTCTTCCATTTATTCCTGTGCTATCCACTACATACCAGGAAGTTATACTTGATGCTAGTGATACAGAAATGACTAGGAGAGAGAAAGAGACCGTTCAAATGCAATGTGCTTTGTGCTAAGAAAGAATCACCATGAAGATGTTTTAGAATTACAAAGGAGAACCTCTGCAAGTTGGGGTCTCCTTAAAAATGGACAGCTTCGGCACTACTATCCTCAGGCCTCTTGGGGTAAGTCTACAGCTCAGCTCTCCGCGCCGGGACTCCCTAAGCCTCATTCACCCTTCCACCCCACCCCCCACCCCCCTGCCCCCCCGCCTGGCATTCTATACTCTAGCTTGGACCCTGTGCCATTCCTAGTCTTGGGGCCCCAGACACCTGGGGAACCAATACTGTTTCCTGATCCTTCTCACCCAGAGCAACTCAGTCCCTTTGTTGGGCTCCAGGAGCACCTCTTCTGGTCCTGGCCCTGCCCTCATCTCCCTCTACTTCCCTGGTCCTCCAACACCCGCCAGCCTCTTTCTGGGGCTGACAGCCTCTTTCTAGGGCTCCGAGGCTTACCTTTACTCTCCCTGATCCTTTGCATCCAGTACAACCCAGCTACTCAATCCACTCTCTGGGAAATCTTGGGTCAGTGCCACCTAAGTTCCTGAGGCCAAAAGCATTCTTAGAAGATTCCAGACCTAAGGAGAAAGTCTGAAAACTTCTGATCCACATTGGAGTTGGGCCACCGCAGAACTCCTGAAGACAAAATCAATCCGGCCTCGACAATATAAAATCAAAAGAGAGAACCAGAAGCTAAGACGAACCAGCTCTTCATACCCAAAAATGGAAACAGCTTCACAGAAGATATATTTGAGCTAAGTATTTCCAGGGAGAGAAAGTGAGGTTGGTCTATGTCACTACAGAAGCACAGGACTGATAGTATTTGGGGGGAAAGAAACAATGGCAGCATGGCTAATGACAATTTCAAGCAAACGTGGAAGAAGTTTAAGGAACAAGTTTGGGGCTGGAGAACTGGCTCAGCGGCTAAGAGCACTGGCTGCTCTTGCAGAGACCTCAAATTCTGTTCCTGTCCACATGGTAACTAACATCTGTCCATAACTCTAGTGCCAAGGGATCCAATGCCCTCTTATGGCCTCCACAGCATTACATGCATATGGTGCATTTACATGCATGCAGGCAAAACACTCATACACATAAAATAAAAATAAATAAATCAAAAAAGGAACATGTTCTGACTAGTTTGTAATCTTTGCATTTCAAGATCATTTTATAAACTCTCTTCCACAGCTTGAATTTTGGTGACACAGAGAAGAGCCATAAAGAAAA
>NW_008356473.1:3950498-3955428 GCF_000622305.1 Nannospalax galili | reverse complement strand
TATATATATATATATATATATACATACATATATGCCAATAAAACATCACTATAAGACAAAATAGCAAGATACTTTTTCCTTGATATTTTTATTGATTTTATCAATAATTATTCAGGTTTGAGCTGGGATATAGAGTATCCTTTACCTCAACAAGACTTAAGAATTGACCTGAAACAAAACAAAATTAAGCCCTTGAAAATTTGTATGCGGTCATACATTTTGTGCTTTTGAAATCATGGCCTCTAAAATCTGTTGCTTCAAAGGCAGATGGGAGCTAGAAAGCAGTCCTTTGCCATGAATCAGAGTATGAACATACATGGATACAGTACTCTAAATAAACTTCCTAGAACTCACTCACAGATTTGCTGTTCAACAAACCCATGCCTGTCTTCACAAAGAGATTAGAGAAATAATAAAAGTCAAACAGACCATTTTGGTAGTCTTTGTGCTATTTGCTATGTAACTCCAGCTTTCTGCCTTCAGGGCACATGGTACGGTATTTCCTTCAAACATCTACTCTAGATTCTCAATCCAAAGCCTTTTTTTCTTCCTTCTTGATGACCAATGATAGCAGCTGCTGTGCTAGACAGCTTCAGTTGTCAACTTGACACACCTGGGAAGAGGGAGCCTCTGTTGGGGAATTTCCTTTATCTGATTGGCCTGTGGTCATGTCTGTGAGGTGAGGCATTTTCTTGATTGTTGAATGATGTGGGAGGACTCATCTCCCCAGGGCAGATGGCCCTGGGTTATACAAGAAAGTGGACTGAGCACAGGCCACAGGAGCAAGCTAGTAAGCAGCATTCCTCCACTATCTGTGCTTTTGTTCCTGTCTCCAGGTTGCTGCCCCAAGTTCCTGCCCTTATTCCCCTCCATAATGAACTGTAAGCTGTATGGCAAAATAAACCCTTTCCTCCCCAATGTCCTTTGGTCAGTGTTTTATCATAGCAATAGAAAGTAACTAGAATAGCTGCCAATCAGCCTGAATTTAGAGTAGAGACAAGACAAAGCAGGCACCTAGTTACTTTGCAAATAAAATATAGAACAAGTGATAAATATTTGTTACTGTAAGTCACTAAATTTTGGAGCTATTTGTTACCAGGCATACACTAGCATGTGCCAACTGGTAACTTGTACTCATTTGAGACTTGAACTAACTATATTCCTGCATTAAGGACAGAGCATATACCGTATGCTAGTATGTACCTCATATTTTATCTTCATTTTAATATTTTGTAGACAGGCAGCTTTTATAAATGGTGAAACTAAAGCTGAAGATACTAACTAGCAGGGTCAGTATACAACAGGTCCTTTTACTCCAAGCTTAGCTTCCCTTTCACTCTGTACTATGACCTTGCCTACTATTCATAGGACAAGGTGTCATCTTATCAAATGTAACCCAGAGAGGGGTCTGAGCACATCTTAAACCAAGCTGAAATCTCATATGAGACAGTGCAAGCCCTTTCTATGGCCTTTCATGTCATTCACCCCCATAAGAGCTCATTTGTGACCCATGCCCCCAGAACACTAGATTGCCACCTGTTCTTGCTGATTTTCCTCTCTCATCCCACCGACATTCCTTCTGAATTCCCTCTAATACTCCAAATTCATCTTTCTACTATGCAGAGTGAGACTGATGTCCTGACTTGCACAGCAACAATCACTAAGACTATCACCCTCCACTTAATAGAAATATCCTCTGCAACAGTTGACTGTGGTTGTTTTAAAGAGGGATTTGTTTGTTTGTTATTTAAACTTTAAAGATGTTTCTTTTCCATATTCCAGATGGACAGGCCTTTTTCACATAAGTATGGAACTCATTTTAAGGCAATGCCTCTTCAATTTCTTCACCTAGTGCACCATCTACCATCAGATGTGCTTTGAGACCTATGTCAAGCAAAGTAAGAGATAAAAATGATTTGACTCAGATCATGAAAATATTTGCCTTCAAACTGAAGATTCACGGTTTATTATAAATCATTTATTTTTAATATTTATTTATTATAAATCACCATTTGTTATAAGGTGAGTATCTTCAGGTCAGGAGTCATCTCTTTCTTTGGCATAGATCTCTCTCTCTCTCTCTTTATCTCTCTCTTTCTCTCTCCATATATATATATATGGAAGCTTCAAATTCTCCCAAGTCCTTATCTGCATGCTAGTATTAATCATGAAGATAATATAAATTCAGTGAGGAACTTATGGAGTCAAGCAGAGTTTCATTCAGCTTCTAGGAATTAAAGTGTGCAGGGCTACGTGGATGCTCAAGAGTCAGTAGGTCTAAAAGACAGGAATTTAGTCCAGCCAGTGGATGCAGTACAGGTAAATGTAAACAAGCCAAAATGAGCTAGCGGGAGATATTTTGATGTGTGCTGATGATATTTCATCCCATCTTTCAACTCTTCCTAGTACCCCATGCCTAAAGTTATATTCTAAAAAAAATTAAGTATGCATCAAACCCAAGTATTCTTGCCTCTAACCCAACTCTTTCATATCCTGGTGGTTCTTAAATGGTGATTCCATAAACAATAGTCTGTCCTGAGTTAGACTGAAGGACTTTGCCTCTAACATCTGGTTTTTCTCTAATTACTGAAGAGAAATATTAAGTGCTATTGGTTTAATTCCTGGCTTTTCTTCTTTAAATCATTCCATCTTTTTAACAAATTTCCGTTTGTTAACAACAAAATATACAAGGTACAAATAAACATTAATGAGGAAAACAAGAAAGCAGTACACCATCTTAGTTTTCCTTTGCTCTTCAGGACTCCTGGAGTGGGAATTTAGACTTCGGAGCCATTCTGACTGAACTCGTATCACTTCCTGGCCATTTATGAGTGGTGTCTCCTTCCTTGGCCAAATTATTTAATCTCTTAGCGCCATGGTTTCATAACCATAAATTTAGGATTTTTTTAAACATCATTTCACATGGTTAACATGAGAATTAAATGAGTATTCATATGTAATATATACATATTATATAATACACAGTAGAAACAACTCTACCATGAGGAACTGACAATATAGTAATAGTGATGATGGCTAACATCCACTGAGAACTCAGTATGCATCAGGCACTGATTTATGTATCAAAAAGATTATTATGAGGTAAATGTGTTAGATGGTAGAGTTGCTCCCTGTGTAATAATGAGAAGACATGAACCGTGACTTGATAGTGTTCTGAATGAGCCCTGTGGCTGTCACATCCTCTGCCACCTGAGAAACCCTGCAGTGCTCATCAAGGATGCTGATGTCATCCTTTATGCATTTACACTTCTGTGCCAATAACTTTCCATCTCAATTTCATAACAAAGCATTTCCTTCCAGTTGTGTGAAAATCCTTATTGTGAATCCAGCAGGCCATGTAGAAATCACTGCCTGTTCTGATGTATGTTAGATAAGGAGGGAAAAGTCTAGAGGAAATGTATAAGATCGTCAGTTAGGCATATGTAACAGGTGGGGGTGAAAACAGGGAGTTATACAGGTCTTGAATGTTCCATATCTTTGTGTTAGAATCACAGTTAAAGTTTCTTATCATGGCTTCAAATCCTGCCTCTGTGTGTGTGTGTGTGTGTGTGTGTGTGTGTGTGTGTGTGATAGTATATGTGTGTATGTGTTGTAAGGTATCTGTGTGTGTTGTGTACATACATGCAGGTACCAAAGGTAGTCATCAAGTGTCCTCCTCTATCACTCTCTGACTTGTTCCTTTGAGGCAGGGTCTCTCATTGAACCTGACAGAGCTTGTTCTGTTGTTGTTAGGATGGTATCCAATAAGCCCCATCAATCCTCCTGTCTCTGGCTCCCCTCAGTGCTGGGGTTATAGGTATGTAGAGGACCATTCCTTACTTGGTATCTGGGTTCTGGGACCTGAACTCACACTTGCTCAGCAAGAGCTCCCAGCTGCTGAACCATTTCTCCAGCCCCCAAATCCTCCACTTCCAAGAAAAAAAAATGCATTCCTACTGAAATGGAGAAAAATGAATAAAATGCATTGCAAACTTTTCTCTGAAAAAAACAAATTAATCTTGACATCACTCTGAAACTGAGTACATTTTCTGTTGTAATAACTACTCTGGACTCTTCTGAAGGACTCTGATTAGCCACCTACACAGAACTCACATTCTAGAATGCCTTCATTCATTCTCCCCCAAGTAGACAGAGAACTTCCCAGAAGGCAGTAAATGACCTCATACCATAGGCTGTGGTAAGAATTTTCAGAGTCTTACCTAAATTGAGGATATAAAATTAAATGAGCAACTTAGAAAAGCAGAACTTCTGTTTAGACTATTAGTCATTATTCAGAGTATGACGTTTTATAAATAAAATTAAGACCACAGGGATGACAGAGCTACTCACACCACAGAGGTGTCCCTTATGCGGCAAGACTGCAAATGTGGGGATTTAATAACAAAAATATTTCAAAATTATTCTGTTTGAAAGATCATTGTAAGCCAAGTCCTTGTAATGGTCTACCTAACTGAAATAATGTGGTCATTTGTAATGACCCAGCAAAAATCTTTACATTATTAACAAAGCTATATGATTGTCTCAGAAATCAAGGATATACAAATGGTACTGTACACTTACAATCTCTGTACTTGAGAAATGGGGGGAACAGAAGGATCAGGGATTCAATGCCAGCTTCAGTTACATAGCAAGTTTGAGGCTAGCCTGGGCTATGTGAAATCCTTTCTCAAAATACCAGAGTCAGGGGAGAGGAAGAAGGAAAGAGAAAGAGAGGCCAAAGACACAACTTCCATGAAAAGTGCTTTCTACAAAGCATAAATAAAAATCTTCTTAAAACTGGCTTCCCCCATGGTGGAAGAGTTAGACAAAGAGAGATTAAATAATGCCTAGCTAGTGTAAAAAAACAGAGAGAATCATATTAGTCCAACAACCTAATGGCAAATTACACATACAATATCTTTACCTGACT
>NW_008356473.1:3945043-3950484 GCF_000622305.1 Nannospalax galili | reverse complement strand
CCAGATAAGAGAAACCTTCCTTTGAGTTGTTGGCCAGTGTGGTCCAAGAGGTTCCCAAAATTACACAGACTATTGCCACAGCCCTTGATTGCCTCCCAAAACTTGAAGGTCAAACCCTACTACTGAAAACAGAACATACTTCAGACACAGGATTTGGAGCAATGGAGCTGGAACTGACCTGGAAGTCACTTCTCCTGAAGGCTAGCTCTCATAGCTTTTGGAAAACACTACTCAAGGTGCTAAGGGAGAACATCAATTGATGGTCCAACACCAGCATCGAGACAAAATGATCACATCAATGACCTGCACATCATACAACACTGGAGCAGTAGTGGCACTTTTATCTTGGGAGTAATCAACAGCTATCTAATTGGACTAAAAGCCCACTCAGTGGGAGGAAGCTCATGTGTGGTACTGCAGACATAGTCAAATACACATGGCTGAAGAGGTCATAGATAGAGAAAACCTCAAGACGGTCATATCCCTAGACTAATGTAATTTCTTACTTTGTGCAAAATACGTATCCTTATATTTATAGACAAACATCCCAGTCACCCCTCGTCAAAGAAGCTTCTTTTGCTCCCAATGGAAACTATTACAGATACCACAACTGGTTACATGCAGACACCGTCTGTGAATTGCCCAAGCCTAAGTGGCACATCTACAATGCAACCTCTCAGAACCTAGAACAAGGAGTAAAGAGGACATTAATGAATATCTCAGTTCTCATTAATGATGTTCCTTCATGCAACAGAGGGCCAGGAACACAAAAGGTCACAAATGACCAAAGTGTAGAGATTCAGAGTATGCAGAATGCTGGTCCTTGGACAAGAACCCTTTATTAAACTTCACCCACCCAAGACTCAAGGACCATTTCAGAAGAGGGGGCAGAAAGATTGTAAGAGCCAGGGAGGAGGTGCATGACCGTACAGAAATAGTCTTACAGGCTCCTGGGACCTTGCTCATATGAACCTACAGTAATGGTGTCAGCATGCACAAGACCCATGCAAACTCAAGCAGACAAAAAACCCAGTATAGAACTGGAAAAATGGACAGCAGATTCCAATCTTAGCTGAAGAAATATTGGTAACTGATTACTGCTGGATGAGGATGAACTGATCTTCCTAGATAGGCTGACTAGATCTCAGTAGATGAACTTGCACTGAGGAAGTCTGGGGACACTAACTTGACACAATAAACCTTAACACAAATGACAGAACTATGAATTCCACTGGGGAGGGTCTATGAAAAGGTGCCAGTGGGGAAGGAGGCATAAGGATGATTAAGATTGATTGAGATGTTGTGATGGTTTGAATGAAATTGTCCCCCATAGGTTCCAAATATTTGGATACTGTGTCCCCAGATGGTGGCATTGTTTTGGGAGGTTTTAGAAGGTGTGGCTATCTGGGAGGAAGCGGGAGGGGGGGCTTAGAGAGTTCTTAAGCCTTGCCAGATCTCCAGTTGCTCTCTCGTTTCCCATGCCTGCTGGAAGATGTAGAGCTTAGCTTACACGGTTCCTCCTCCAGCCATCTCTGCCACCATGCCTCCGCACCATGACAGACTGTAATTCCCCTGGAAACATAAGCTCAAATAAATTCTTCTTTTTGTAAGTTGTTTTGATCAGTGTTTCTATCACAGAAACACAAAAGTGACTAATACAGATGTTCTATATGAAATCATAAAAATTCAATTAAAAAAAAAAAACTGCCTTCCCAGATCAAGAAAAGCACTCATTCCAGAATCTCTATAACTTTAGATGTAGCAAAACCCAGCAAGCTATAGAGGTTCACAAAAATAATAATGCACAAGTTCTCCAAAAGGAATGGGCTGGGGTAATATTGGGAGATCACACTCATCAGAATCCATTAAACTGGATTCCCTAGAATTGCTACCAGTGGCCAGAACCTGTCACCAAGAGTTCTTGATTATTTAAATATAGTAAGTGCCAAGGGTAAAAACACATCCAGAAACTATAAGGTTTATCCTATTTTCATAAATAATTCTAGAGGCTACAATTCTAAATGCTTCAGATAAAGCATTTTTAAACAAATATTGCTTTCTACTCTAATAATAACTTTGCGAGATGATCATAATCCCTATTCTACAAATGAAACAATGAAAGAATATTGGATCATCCTCTGAGGGCCTAACTAGCTGAGCCAGGAATTAGAAGCAGTTTTGCCCAACATGATTCCTATGAAGTAGTTCACATTTGTTTGCATGATGCTTTTCTGTATGTTAATTGCTTCTTTTACTCTAATCAATGCCCTCTCACCCAGTGTAGTTATTTCCATCCTTGTTTGAAAGAGAGGAACACTGAGGGTCAAGAAAACACAGCAGCAGTTACATGGGAAATGTCAGTGTTGTTCAAAGACACCACAATACACCTCTCCAAGGTTTAGCAAAAGAACTCCATCATTCACCAGAAGAGCAAGATCCAAACTGAACTGAGTGGTGATCAATCCTTAATTGGACACATTCCATCTGACTTTTTTGAAGTCTGTTGCCACGGTTGTCAAGACTAGCATGCATTCCTTGAGATTACAACCATCTCACAGCTGATGATGCTGTGGGTTGTGCTGCAAGGTGTCATTTCGGGAAGAGTCAAAAACTTTTTTACTGTTTATAACAATAGACTTTGGTGCTCAAGGCAACCTTTCTGCTTGGGATGATATTTAAATATTTTTATTGATCTTTATTTCTATTATTATTATAAAAGAATTTGCAATGTCTCCACAGAGAAAATTGTCAAATATTACAAAGAATATGGGGAGGGGAATAAATAGTCTGGCTAGTCCAAGTCAGCAAGAATGAGCTGTTTTGTATTTTAATTTTTTAAAAATATGTGTAGAGGCTGGAGAGATGGCTCGGTGGTTGAGAGTGGATACTGTTCTTGCAGAGGACCCAAGTTCAGTTCCCTGCTCCCAAGTCAGATGGCTTACAACCACTTATAATTCCAGCTCCAGAGGATCCAGCACCCACAGGCACCTACACTCACATGCACATACCCATACACAGACACACATATATACACATAATTTTAAAAAATAAATAAAGGCTGGAGAGAAGGTTCAGTGGTTAAGAGTACTTGTTCAGTTCCTAGAATCCACATGACAGTTAACATTCATTAGTAACTCCAGTTCCAGGGAATAAGGTACCCTCTTCTTGCTTCTGCAAGCATCTGAACATATATGATGCACATGAACTCATACAGGCAGGCATGTGATGAGCATGCAGACACACACACACAAACACACACACACACAGTCACACACAAATAAGAATAAATGAATAAATCTTTGAAAAGAAATAAATACAATAAATCTTTAAAATAAATATAAAGTCAAAAAAGATAAGTATAGTTTTATGTATTTTATATTTGTTTTACAAGGTTGTCACAATGTTGTATATATAACTCCAGATCTTATTTTTTATTAAGTATTGAAATATGGGCATAACTAGCCCTGGGTTACTTGCTGATAATATTCTATTGAACATTATTGTCATGATTCATATTTTCTCAAAATAATAATCCTTTTATATTTTCCAATCTGTCTTTACTAAAAAGAACATTACAATGGGTCTTCTTCGTGCATAAAGTTTTTTAAATGTTTATTTCTTTAGGTACACATCAGAAATTGAACTGAGGATCATTTTCAGGCCTTTGACAAATATTGTCAAATTAATTTTCTAAATGTATGTATTTTCTACTTGTGATATCATTAGTATCTATTGACTATCTCTATCTTAATACACCGACCAAACCCTTCCCCAAGTATTCTCTGAACATTGTATGACCCTGTGTCGGGTAGTCTAAATTTACCCATGTTAATAGTTCATAGTTTAAATAGTCTGGGTTCAAAGAGGAAAATGGTAGGAGTGGTGGCACAAGCCAGTAATGCCATTGCTGGGGAGACTGAGGCAGAAGGATTGAGAGTTTGAGATAAGTTTTAACTACTTAGCAAAATACTGTATCAAAAAACAAACAAGGGGCTAGAGAGACAGTTTTGCAGTTAAAAGTGCCTTTTGCTCTTCCAAAGAACCCAAGTTTGGTTTCCAACACTTCAGGCAGCTCACAACCACCTGTAAGTCCAATTCTCTCTTCTGGTGTCCATGGGCACTTAAACACAGCATGCATTCATTCACATACACACACATGAATAATAATAATAATAACAATAATAATAATAAAGAGGGACACACATACTTAATAACAGAGAGGGACAGGGCATGTTGCTCAGTTGGTAGAGCACTTGCCTAGCAAGCTAGAAACCCCTTGTTCTCTCTCCAGCACCAAATAAGCCAGGTGTGGTGATATGCATCTGAATTTTACTGAATTCCCAAAGTAGAAGTAGCAGGATCAGAAATTCAAAGTCATTCTAGGATATATAGTGAGTTCAAGCCTAGCCTGGGCTACTTGAGAGCCTATCTCAGAGAAAAATCACATGCTTTTCTGAAGATAATTAAATTGTCCTGAAACCATCCTGGCCCTTTTAACCATGCCAGTCACTACACTAACTGAGTGCTGTGGAGACTGTCACTGTCACAACAAACTCATAAGCAACACCTTTGTGTAGTATGTTTCGTTCATTTGGCTCTGGATTGACTCCCTGGGAATTAAGAGTTTGCTAAGCCTAGCTTGTCCAAGTGGGTCAACAGTTGATCTTTGATGAAGCAACTGTAACTTGTGAAAAGCCATTTTGGGTTATATGCCTTCTGTTTGGAAACTCCTTCCTCATAAAATATTCCAG
Organism: Nannospalax galili; assembly: GCF_000622305.1. Classification (NCBI taxonomy): domain Eukaryota; kingdom Metazoa; phylum Chordata; class Mammalia; order Rodentia; family Spalacidae; genus Nannospalax; species Nannospalax galili. The sequence goes on along the minus strand of NW_008356473.1, from coordinate 3,945,733 downwards.
CATCATAATAACTTTAAAGAAATGTACTTGAAAGGAAATGAAGTTAAGACTCTGGGACTATCTTGGGGCTGGAGACTTGGCTCAGTGGTTAAGAGCACTGACTGCTCTTGCACAGGAACCATGCTTGGTTGCCAGTACCCACATGGCAGCTAACAACAGTCAATAACTCCAGAGGATCCAAAGCCCTCTTCTGGCCTCTGCAGACAATGCACACACATGGTACACTTACATACATGCAGGTGAAACACTCACATACATTAAAAAAATAAAAATAAATTGAGGAAGACATCAGAAGATGGAAGGACCTCCCATGCTCATAAGATTGGAAGAAATAATATTGTGAAAATTACCATCCTACCAGAAGTCATTTATAGATTCAATGCAATGCCAATCAAAATCCCCATGACATTTTTCACAGAATTGGAAAAAACTATCCTAAGATTCATATGGAAGCACAAAAGGCCTCGGATAGCCAAAACAACCCTGAGCACTAAGAGCAATGCCAGGGGCATTACTATACCAGATTTCAGGCTGTATTACAGAGCCACAGTCATAAGAACAACATGGTACTGGCACAAAAATAGACCTATAGATCAGTGGAACAAAACTGAAGACCCAAATACGAGTAAAAGCAATTTCAGCCACCTGATATTTGACAAAGAGGCCAAGAACATTAACTGGAGGAAAGAC
>NW_008356473.1:3936952-3943089 GCF_000622305.1 Nannospalax galili | reverse complement strand
ATAACCAAAGATTAAAGGGGCCAATATAATTTCTTAAGAGTCCATATGCCTCGCTAAAGGCTACATAACAAGCAACAATGCCAGACAGGTAGTACCTTCTTTTGAGTTGCTGGCCATGGTGGCCAAAGGGACTCCCAGATAGTAACCCAGCATAGAACTGGGAGAATGAACAGCAGACCCCAATCTTATCTAAAGGAATATGCTGCTAGATGAGGAACAGCTGACCCTCCTAAAACAAAGACCTCTAGGTAGGCTGACTAGATTCACCAGAAGGGCAAGTAGTAGGGAATGGCTGGGGGTGCAGACAACACAGCAGACAGTAGCAGGGATATCAGAGTATAAGGGCTCTAGTCGGGGGAGGGAGGCTATGGAAGGGTGCTATCTGGGAAGTGGGTGTATAGTCAAATGAGATGGTTTGGATGTTCTGTGTGATATACACACGCACACAAAAAAAGATCAACAAATTTTTTTTAATGTATTATATGTGAGGAGGAAGCATGGAAATTTACATCATCTTAATTAGTCGAGTGATAAAGAATACCATTGAAATCTGCCCAATGGCTTTATAGACATACACAGGCGCCAAGGATCCAAGTGCAACCAATTATGACTAGTAATAATCAGGTACATACAGATTAGAGATGCATGCACCAACATCTCAGTGTTAGTAGAAAAAAAAATGAGTCTTTTTGCAAGAAACAATATATTCTAAAATGAAATGGAGATCTTTTTAAAAGGTTAAAAACTCATCCAATTTTATGTCTTACAGGGCTTATACCGAGTTCAATAACATATAGCTATATTAATTCAACTGTGAACCTGAAGCTTGCACCCACTTGTGAAAGAGATGTAATCTTGCTCTGGAGTGTGTTACTGAATATGTTAAAGCTGTAGTGAAAAGCTTCTAATCATGTAGTTATTAAAAATTAAAAAAATATATAACGATTAAAAAATAATTCCTCAAAGCATAAAAATTAGCTGCTTAATAATTAGTAGATGTGAAAAACATTATCATTGAAATTTACCTGATGACTTTATATCCATGCCTAGATGCCAAGGAGCTCAGAAAGTAACCGACTGTGACTAGTACTAATCTGATATATAGAGATCAGAAACGCATATGCAAACATCTTAATGTCAATTGCATTAAAAATGTAGTTTTCTGCATGAAACTCTGTATTTTAATAATTAAATGGAGATCTTTTTTAGAGGTTAAATCGTCATTTAATTTTATGTCTTATAGGGTTTATATTGAGTACAATATTGTATAACTGTAATAATTCAACAGTAAACCTAAAATTGTACAGCCAATTTTTTAAGAGATGCATCCTAGCTTAGAAAATTGTTGTTGAATATGTCAATGCTGATGTAATGAAATGCTTCTTCTAAGTATGTGGTTATTAAATAAATAATTAAAAAAAAATAAGGACCCCTTTTATGAGCCAGAGTTGTGGTCCCCTCCTAGGAATCTGGAGCTGGGGGTCACCTCCTGTGAGCTAGAGCTGTGGTGCTTTCCTGTAAATCTGGAGTTGTGATCCTCTCCTGTAAGCCAAAACTGTGGTCCTCTCCAATAAGCCAGAGTTGTGATATACTTCTGTGAGCTGGAGCTGTGGTCCCCTCCTGTGAGCTGGAGTTTTGGTCCCCTCCTGTGAGCTGGAGCTGTGGTCCCCTCCTGTGAGCTGGAGTTTTGGTCCCCTCTTTTGAACCTGGAGCTATGGTCCCTTCCTGTGAGCTGGAGCTGTGGTCCCCTCCTGTGAGCTGGAGCTGTGGTCCCCTCCTGTGAGCTGGAGCTGTGGTCCCCTCCTGTGAGCTGGAGCTGTGGTCCCTTCTTGTGAACCTAGAACTGTGATCCCCTCCTGAGCCTCTCCTGTGCCCTGGAGATGTGCTTCCTTCCAGTGAGCTGGAGCTGTGACCCAATCCTGTGAGCCAGGGTTGTGGTCCCTTCCTGTGAGCCTGAGCTGTGGTCTCTTCCAGTTAGTCTGGATCTGTGATCCTCAGCTGTGAGCCATGACTCCTGATTCCTTTGGTGGTAGGTTGGTGGTAAAGCAGATTGGAGGATGGAAGAAGCTTCAGCCTTCTCTCAGTGGCTGCATCCCAACAGGCCCCTCCTCTGAGGCCCAAGTTGTGCATGGTAGTGGCTTTGCCTCTGCGTTAGACTTATGATGAGGACAGGGAAGGTTTCTGCCATTTGCAGTTTCTAGCCTTGGGTGGACTGATTCTTAAAAATAGACTTTCCACTCCCTTGATGTCCAGGTAAGGTCTTGACTCCACCCCGGCCCTGAGGTTGGAGCACTCCCACTCCCAGGCGACAAGAGATTGCCCATCATTTTTCTATTACCCCCCCACAACCCCAGTGTAACTTCAACTGTGCCCTCCAGAAACTGTAAAGCACCCAACTGAACTTCTAGAAATAAAGAGAGCATTAAAATAATAATAATAATAATAAATATTTTTAAAAAGACTCCACTGCCTTCACAAAAGAATGCTGATACAAATATTCTCAAAGAGATAGAAAATGTTCTTTCACTAGAATCCTTGTCTGAGTTGAGAAGTGGGAGGAATGTTCCCAGAATAGGAAAATAGGTGTATTGTCTAGATTGAGGGAAGGAAGATGCAGTGGGAAAAGGTTAGAGAGTGAGAGAGCATCAGAGATTGCATTCGAAGCAAAAAGAAAGGAAATTTGTTCATGTTTTTGGAGAGATGGATAATTTATTTTATTGAATGATATTGTACATAAATCCTTGAGCTAGGTCTCCAGGAAAAGATAGAAAACAGTTCCATTGCTTTCCTGTCTTCTGAAGTTAGGTTTTAATGTTTGGAGTGGAGGATGGGAGTGACAGAAAGCCATTCTTACTAGTCTATGTCACCTGAAAGGGACAGACTGCAAGGTGACACGTCTATATTTGAGTTATATAACTATTCATCTAGGATCTCACTCTAAACTGACTGGGTCTTTCCCAAGCTTCATAAAATTTATATGTTGATCTAGCCCTGCCAGTGTTGACCATGGGTCTTTTCCTGTAGCACATCCAAGCCTGGATTCTAACCTTGGGTATGATCTGGAAGCTTTCTTCTGCTGCCATGAGCACTATTTCTAATCATCATTACCACTTTTTTTCCTCTGCCTCTTAGTATAGTGTGTAAGCCAGCTTCTTACTTCTGTGGAAAAATACTTGAGGCGATCAATTTAAGAGGGAGAAAAGGGGCTGGAGAAATGGCTCAGCAGTTAAGAGCACTGGCTGCTCTTGCAGAGAGCCTGGGTTTGGTTCCTGGCATCTACATGGCAGCTTAACAACTATCTGTAACTCCAGTTCCAGAGGATCCGACACCCTCTTCTGACCTCTGCAGGCATTGCATGACACAGGTGCACTTACATACATGAAGGCAATACTCTCATACACATACAATAAAAATAAATAAAATATTTAAAAGGGAGAAAATTTTATTTTGGCTCCTAGTTTCAGTCCAAGGCCAATGGACTCCATCACTTGGGTCCTGGGGATGAGGCAGAACACTGTGACAAGGAACACACAACAGAGCAAAGCTGCTCACCTTATGGCAGACAGGAAGTAAAGAGAATCAGAGGAAGGATTTGAATGTAAGATGCCCTTCCAGGACATGTCTCCAGCAACCTACTTCCTACAACTGGACTCCAGCTCCTAAAGTTTCCACTACCTCTCAATAATGCCATCAAATTACGAGTCTATCGATTATTTGGTCAGCAGCTTCATGATTCAATCATCACCTCTCCAAAGTCCTTCTTCTGAGCATTGCCAAGCCTTCAGCATAGAAGACTGCTACGGGAGCTGATGAAGAAGGAGAGAAGGAAGGCTTCAGACCTGGTTCCCAGCTTCCACCAGGAGTCTGGCCCCCAGGGGCTTCTGCTCTCCTCAGGAGAAGAAGCCTGAAGACTTCAAGGCCCAGCTCTCACCAGCCTTGCTCATCAGAGAAGGAAAACTTCCTTCAAGACTCCCTAGAGACAAGCTCACCAGAGGCTCCCTGCACTTGAGGCTTCTGTCCAAGGCATGGAGCTCACTCCAGCCAGCCTCAAAGACTCAACCAGAACTGCAAGCAGAGATACACATTCCTTCATCAGCCTTCAAGACTCCATACTCTGCGGGGATACAAAAAAGGAATTGGTCCTTGCAGCTGCTGCCAGTCTTCAAAACCTGCTGGTACCAGAGATGCTGTTCCAGGTTTCAAGACCTGCCACTTCTACTACTCTTAGTGGTGGGCTACAAACTTGCACTACAAGAGACTGTTTGTGGCTGGTACCCAGAGTCTCTCTCCTAAACTATTGATGTGTAACAGTTTTCAGAGGTCTCAACCAGCATCTCACTGCTACTGAGTACATAGACCTATTTCATTTAAATCACACGTGGCAATATGTTTTAAGTTGTTTTATTCTATTCAAATGCTGTTAATTCCAAATTGACAAATAAAACACCTCTAGTTTGTACTCTTTACAGCCTGCTCACTCGATTCCTGGATGAGGGTGAGGGAAGAATTCAGTTGAAAATAGAAGACAGCCTCCACTGACCACTTCACTTCTCTTGGACTCTTTTTGCCACAAAGTCTCCAAATGGCTTGACTAATACAGCTGTCCCAAACCTGCTCGGCTCTCCTTGACTATTTTACATTAAACCCTTGCTGTTTTCAACCAACATACTGTGGACCAAATCTAGGTTCTAAGAGAGTTTCTGATAGGTCAGAAATTGCCAGGCCCCCATCACAGGTCCAATCATCTAGTGGGGAAGGGATGGCAAAGACCAATATGAGACTTACAGGGATTCTTCAGGTCCAAACGTTGCCATATGTCCATCATATCTATACGACACACACTCCTACAGTCTTGCCAGCCATGCCTGGTTAGTGGTATTGGTTCAGTAGGTCTAGCTTGACCTAAACAGTTAGTGCCAGTCTATCAATGACAGCATATCCATCATGCATCCAAGGGTAGGTCAAGTCACAAGAAGCTTTCTGTCACCTGATACAGTTTTCACAAGTTATAAATCAGAAGCAAAAATTCGAATCTATAATATCACTATTTCAATGACCCCCCACCATTTAATAGGAGCAGAGCTCATCTTATTTGAAACTTTTTTCCAGTGCTTTTAAGTAAAAATAATGCATAGAAAAAAATACTGTTAAAAATCCCTTAAATCACTCTTAAAGTTTTATCTACTATAATCCTTGAACAATGCTACAAGGTCAACAAACCCAGTTCATCTATAGTGATAGAGCTCACCAGTGCTTCCGCGGCACATGAGTGAAGTCATTAGCATGTGCTTAGTTGCCGTACTGTACAAAAACATAAACACTGTCTTGAACTCTAGACACAGAATCAGTTAGCAATATGTCTTCACTAAAGGAGTCGCGTAACTTGCAGACATAACAGCACCAGAGTCACACCTTCTGCCTTGAGTTCACTCTCGTTTTTCATTGACGATGTGAGCAGCGATACCTGTGCCTAGTAACTATACCCATTCCAAAACCAAAGCAAGCACATTAAGCTTTCTTAGAGCTCTTCACTCATTTACTCCAGAAATGCACACTGTAGTTCTATTCTGTGCCAAACGTCCTGTTGGTTACCATGCAGTTACACAGAGGGATAAGACATATTCTTGATCCTTGAGCAGTTCATTGTCTGGTGAGGGAGAGACATATCTGAGCCAATATAATATCAATCCAGCAACATAGTAGACATACCAATAGAGACACAAGGATGGATTTATGAGAATATGGTGGGAGGTCATAGTACTCCTACCTGTAGAAGTTATGATAACAGTCACAGAAGCATCTGAGAAGAGGCTCCTTAAAGATTAATTTATAGTTCTGAATGGGGGTCTGCTACCCTAAAGGTAAAGAGCATAAGCTGAATATGGTTGCCCCCAGTCAAAGCTTGCAGTCTTCCTGGGACTGATTTCTCATTCATTATTGTTTTCTACTTAATTTAAGCATTATGTTGTAAATTTTGCTATAGAGCTCCTCAGCCTTGACATCCTATAAACTTGAAAATTACCAAAATTCTCTAAATCTTAATTATCTCCTCTCTAAAGTGTGGATTGTACCCATATTTTGTGATTTTTTTTTTTTTTTTTTTTTGTTTTTTTTAAACAGGGTCCCCCTTTTTCCCC
>NW_008356473.1:3916860-3936870 GCF_000622305.1 Nannospalax galili | reverse complement strand
AAAAATTTTTTTTTTTTTTTTTTTTTTTTTTTTTTTGGTCTTTTTTGAGACAGGGTCTCCCTGTAGCTCCAGCCAGCCTGGAACTCACTATGTAGACCAGGCTGGCCTTGAACCCACAGAGATCCGCCTGCCTCTGCCTCCCAAGTGTTGGGATTAAAGGCGTGGCCACCACACCTGGCCTTCTTGTGATATTTTTTTAAAGAAATTGAGATGATACATGCAAAGTATTTAGAAAAATACATAGTATTATCAGTCATTATGCCAAGTGTTTAAAGAGAACTTAGAACTCTAGGGTAGAAAAGTAAAGAATGAGATTCTAAGCAGAGGGAAAAGCTTATGAAAATGAACAGAATTAAGAAAGCCTGTCATATGTTAGAGGAACAAGAAAGTTCAGGCTGGTGCTTATGTAGAGTATGTGGTTGCAGGGAGTGGCAAGTACTGAGATTGGAAAGATAAATTAGGTCCAGATTGTGAAGTCTTATAAACCATATGAACAAGTTTAAAGTTTATCCTGCAGACAAAAAGGGACAGCAGAGTTCTTTAAACAGAGAAGAACATTATGGTACTCTTTCAGAAAGAATGTCCCTGCAGTTCAGCGTAAAAGTCGTTGAGAGGCAAATCCAGATCCAGAAACAGAGGCCTCAGTGCAAAATGTCTACAGGAACCTTGGAAAGAAAAACTCAAAGTAATGGTAGTGCAGGGAAATACAGTGGAAGAATTCTATCCGGAGGCTATTTTAAAGGTAAGGGTTAATCTATCAAGATGATTGACTGAAATGAAGAATGAGAGAAGACTCAGCAATGACCCTAGCTGGAATTAAGAAAGACAAGAAAAAAGGCTGGAGGAGATGGCTCAGTAACTAAGAGCAAGTGCTGCTTTTGAAGGGTCTGGGTTTGGTTCCCAGCACTCATGTTGAGCAGTGCACAACTGCCTGTAACTCCAGTTCCATGGAACCCAACATCCTCTTCACACATTGCACAAAAATGGTACACATACATACATGCCAGCAAATACTCATACACATAAACTAAAAATAAGTAAATCTTTAAAAAAAAAGACAAGATAAACAGAGGCAGATTCGATTTTGTTAGTGGATATGCAATATGTGAGTGCAAGGCATGGTAGAGAAGCTGTCAAGCTGGCAGTTGGAACCTGATCTGGACTTCATTGCAAAGCTCTGAGCTAGAGATATAAATTTAGGAGTCATCAGATAATAGCAACCAGTGAGAGCTCTGGGAAGGATTCCAGGAAGAGGAGTTGAACTCGTCTTCCTGGTTTATTGCATTACTTTCCCTGGTGTTCATTCTTCTGAAATTAAGTGAGGCATAATCTATGTCACATAGTCCCCAAAAATAATGTTTTCATACCATCCTAGAACTATTCAACTTTTACCACGGTTTTATTACACAAAATGTAATCATAGTTACTTTACCATCTAGTGCACACAAGTATTACCTAGAATTTAATTCATCAACAGTAAAGCGTTTCTACTTTTTGGCTTTACTACTTTTTGACAGAAATCATGGTCTCATTAATGAAAACTTTGCCTTGACTTAGCCACAAAATGTTGGAGGAATAAACTACCCATTTATACAGTATAAAAATAAATTAATCTTCAGAAAACAGCGGCATACAAATTGATCAAGAACCCTCATCCTTTTATCACAGAAATCAAAGGTAAATAACTATATGAAAATTTCAAAGAATAATTAAGGAATATTATTTTTAAAAAGGAAGAAATCAAAGTTCAAAAATCCTTCTTATTTTTCCCAATTTGTCTTCCCTCCAAGTCAGAAAACATTATTCTTTATGGGTAAGCAAATGTAAGGCATTCATCATATGCCAAGTCTATAAAGATTTACCTGACTATTCCAGGAAAGAAGTGGGGTTACAAACCATAAATCTAAAGGATTCATGATGAGACTACTTCTACCTCAAACATTAGCCCTCAGTCAAATATTTGATGCAAATGAGTAACTAAATACCATTTTTTACAATAGGTCACCATTTATAAACCTTGTCAGTGTTGTGATGGTTAATATTGATTGCCAAAATGACAGAATCTTGAATCACCTAAAAGACAAACTTCGGAGCCTATCTGTGAGGGAGTTTCTAGATTAGGTTAATTGAAGTAGAAAGACTTGATTAGGTTAATTGAAGTAGAAAGACTTGCCCTAAATACAGGTGGAATCATTCCAGGGGCTAGGGTCCTAGACTGAATAAAAGGAAGAGAGGAAGCTGAGCACCAGCGTTCATCTCTCTCTGCTTCCTGACTGCAGATGTGATGTGACTAGCTACCCTGTGCTTCTGCTGTTGTGCTTTCTCCACCATCGTGGTCTGTAGCCTCAAGCTGTGAGCCAAAATAAGCCCTTTGCTACATTGCTTTTGACATGTATTTTGTCACAGCACTGAGAAAGGTAGCTAGTACAAGTATGAAGAATTTGTGAACGTTATTATAGAACAAATGTCTTATCTCTCTCAAGCTAAGTCGGGCAAAAAGAGGCTGCAGACTACCAACGATACTTTCAAGGTGGTTGATGGACAAGTGTATTGGTTTCTTTTCTGCTGCTGTGATGAGACACCATGACCGTGGCAACTTATAGAAGGGAAAGTTTATTTGAGCTTATGGTTCCAGGTTCTAAAGGGATTAGAGTCCATCGTGGTGGGGAGGCATGGTAGCAGAAGGTGGCCAGAGTAGAAAGCAGAGCGCTCAGATCTTCAGGCAGGCACAGGAAGCAGAGAATGATTGGAAATCCTACAAGGCTTAAGAACTCTCAAAGCCTGCTGCCAGTGAAGTGCTTCCTCCAGCATGGCCTCCTAAAGCCTCCCAAAACAGCACCACCAACTGGGGACAAAATGTCCAACTATGCCGTGGTGACACATGCCTTTAATTCCAGCACTCGGGAGGCAGAGGCAGGTGGATCTCTGTAAGTTCAGGGCCAGCCTGGTATACATAGAAAGTTCCATGTTAGCTGGGGATACAGGGAGACCCTAACTCAAAAAGACCAAAAAAAATGTCCAAATACATGGTGCCTATGGGGAGCATTCGCATTCAAACCACCACATTCCACTGACTTGATGATTTCTTCATTGTTCAATTAACCATGTCTGATTAAGAAGTTGATAATTACCTCACAGGTTTGTTTAGGCTTAATGAGATAATATATGTCAATATATTCAGTATGGTGCTAAATAAAACTTGTCTCAAAATTCAGTACTGGATCTGACATAGAGTCTGGGATCTAAGATTATGGGTCTGTTTGAGCCAGGTGTTGACTCTTTTCTCCAGTGACTTGGTGGGAAAGTACTACTCAGGTCATAGATCCTGAGTCAAATTACTTGGAGACCATATCTGGCCCACTTTCACATTAACCATGAGCAAATATATCCCTGTTTGGGTAGATTATCAAATACTTAAAAAGTAGTTACTCTTCTGATAATGATTCTTCAGGTAGCCCACAAAAGAACATACTTTCACCACAATGTGGAAAAAGTCATACTGATCCAATCAAATATCTGAAAAAAATGGGTTTTGTACTTGTAGAATTTAAGGCAGAAAAGGTAAGCAGTTTCCTTCAGATTTAGTAAGATTTTGAGTAGGAAACCAGCTGTCTCTAAGATGTTTAAGTAGAGTCACCTTGACATTAGGCATAGTCATCATCAATGTCTTGTGAATTTTTCAGATGTATGTATTTCTTAAGAAGGTTGACAATATAAAATTTGGTTAAGTGAAAATTCCAAAAGAAGTTCCATTGAACACAAAGAAGTGAAAAGAGCGAACTGGGCAAATAAGCCAGTTTGCAAAAGGTCAAAGGATATTTAAGAGATCTTGCCAAGATAAACAGTGTAGACTGAAAGGGTAAAAAAGAAGACTAATAATGAATTAATATTTTATAGCTCAATCTCATAACTCAGTATATGTCACTCTCCTTGTATATTATAATAAAATGAGCACACAGTTAACACGTAGTCACCAAGGGGAAATTGACTTCTGGAGACCACCTGACATCCACATCACAGCTTGGTACTTATACAAAGAAAGATTAATGTACCTGGTCACACAGAGCCAGGGGAGGAGGTTTGAGGTTGCGTCTTATTCACTACCAAATCCTCTCCAGCCAACCATGAGACTTCCTGGAACCATCTGTAAGAAGCTGTGGACTTTGCCATCCTGGGCCGTTTATCCAGGCATGATGTTTAATTAGCGCACACAAAGTTGATGTGAAAAGCTTGGCAGCTCATCCCCTCACCCCGGTTGGGTTCATTGCCTCATTAGAAAAGCCCTGGATGGCTGACCACCCAGACAAAACTAACAAGCACATTTTTCAACATCCACAGTAGCAGTGACTAACATTTTTATAAAGATTTAAGATTTCCAAAGTGCCTTTCTGAGCGCAGTCTTCTCTGTTAGTGGGTAGAGGACAGATAGAGAATCAGACCTTGGATCTAAAATTTTCAGATTTGTAGCCCAACTCTGTGACATTATACAACACTGGAAAAAGCATCCTCTCCTCCAAACATCTCCTCCTCCTTCATAAAGCAGAAATAATAACTCCTGTATCACAGGGAAATGTTTGGACTAACTGAGATAGTACACGGGAAAATACTACCTCTATGAAGGTGCTATTATTGTTATGACCCAGTCTGCTGCCTTCTACTTTCTCCATCCACCTAATTTAGTGAGCAAAATGACCTGTGCATCTGGAGGGATCGTGGCCCCAGACAGACCCTCTGAATAGATTGGACAGAAAATGGCTAAGAAGACCACAACAGAAGATTCAGGCAAGAAAACTGAAACTGTTTATGTCAGCTAAGCTGACAGGTCTTCAGATAAGATCTCGTTGGCAATCCGGACCTCCTAGAAATTATTTCCTAGCTAAGTATGATTCTAGTTAGTTGCTGGGTTACTTTGCGTCCATGTGACAAAGGGAATACTTTGGACAAAATATAGAAGAATGCTCAAGTTGACACCAGAATAGAGATCTTGCTTCTTGCATCTTTTCTTTTTCAGTGTTTTGTTTTAAAATTCCAGGATGGAGTCTTGAGCATCCCTCAAGAAAAGGGGGGTTGGGTCTCACCCGGGAACTATATTTGAAGAAAATCAGTGATTACCTCTCCTATCTTTCACAGTCAAATAAATATTTACTAAGTAAGGACACACAGCATACATTAAAATTAATGCTTCACACAGCTTTGGAAATGTCTGTCATATCTGTCAATGTTTCCATAGCTCCATGACTGTGAATGGCTCTGCTGTCTCTCAGTGAGAACTGCCATTTTCCTGATGGTGCTCAGCAGGAGACTGGGCCTGATTACATACTCAGAGCCACAGGACCTGCAGCTAAGCATGCGAAAGCTCAAGGGAGAAAGGAAGAGCTTATAAAGTTAGTGTTCAGCGAGGTCTGCTGCCGCTCTACAATATTTTTAGAAAGCAATTTAATGGTGATTTCAAATAAAAGAAAAGGAGGTTCACCTAATAGGAACATCTATGTTTATGGGCTATTAACAAAAGAAAACTGAGGGAAATTGACAATCATCTTTCCTGGGTTAAATAGTCTGTATAGACTTATACCTTCTGTGCGTCAAGTTGTCACCAGCCCAAGGGGTTAAGGGAGCGTTTGCACTTAAAAGATACTGATGTGTGCGTTTCCCCAAGTGTCATTCACCCAGTGCCTGTGCAGCGTGGAGCTATTTGGACTTGGGTAATTTTATTTTGTTGCTCTTCCCTCCTCTCCGAACAGAGTCAACTCCTGACACTAATCTGGCCGCTGAAATGATGGCTTCCAGTTTCATTAATGGTATAGTTATGATCCCTTTAAAATGCCAGTGATCTGCTCTTCTTGGAAAATATACACAGGCATTAAGAAAGCCACATTTTTCAGCTGTTGCTCTTTCTCTTGGCATCTCAGGTCCTACTGCGGCTGCAGTCATCAGACGATAGAAGGAAATTTGACTAGCTATTTGGGGACAGGGAGAAAAACTGATCTGGGGAGATGTAGAAATGAAGAAAACATAAGGCGAGATGGAAAACAGAAAACAGAGGAATGTGTGGCACAACTGAGGGCTTTTCTCAAGTGTTCAGTGCCGTTCCCGAATGTGCTGGAGCGCTCCGCTCGCGCCAGCTGTGTTTTCTCTGTGACTCACGCGTTAGGGTCTCCTCTTCAGCTCCAGAGAGTGGGTAGTCTGATTTAACATCAGTGTCAAATTCCTGGGATTTAGGGGCAGGTGGGGGGATGTTGCTTTGTTTTGTTTTGTTTTCTTGCCTTTTTTCCTTAGAAACACCAGTTTTTGGACTGGGGGTATATCTCACTGGTAGAGCACTTACCCAATCTGTGTGAGGATCTATGTTTGATACTCTAGCAAACACACACACACACACACACACACACCACACACACACACACACAAAGAAAGCTGTACTTCTTTTTGTGGGGAAATAATACCAGTCTTTCAAATCAATATATCACTCTGTGTATACACTTTCCCCAAAGAGGTATTTTTACATCAGAGTCATTAGAGAGGCCCTAACTCAAATGCTTGCTGATATTGCATGGACATTTGGAACATTTTTATGATTTCAGTACAAATGCTAAGGGGAAATATCTTGCTATACAATTCCAGTCCCCAGAACCAACAGGTCTTAGTTTGGGTTCCCCAGAAGCAGAACCTGAAAAGAAGGTTCTTACATGGGTGAGAGGTGTTCTCTGGAGAAACTGGAGAGAGTGAGGGAACTGGGGTAGGAAAATGGGAAAAAGCCAAGTATGGTGTAAGATCAGGTTGAGGTTCAGCATCAGCCTGCATCTGTGGGAACTCTGGCAGATAAATGATGCTGTCATTTGGTCCACTGTGGGGCAAAGGAGCAGAGCTGGGATTTCATACTGCTAAACTTTGTGGACAGCAAATTAATGGTGATTGCAAAGAAGGAAAAATGGCCACACCTCATAGGGACATCTGTGTTTATAGACTATTATCAAAAGAAAACTGAGTCTTCTTCCCTCCATTAAAGAGCTTATATAGTAAACCACTGGCTCCAGGGTATTCTCAAAGGATGCAAACTACCAACTACCAAGCAATCTGACTCTTGGAAGGTCTGACGAAAGGCTGTCCAAGAGCTCAGAAGCAGTTGTGCTCAAGGCCACAGTCATAACAGTGAGGAATAAAGCATCCAAGACCTGTGGGAGGGTATTCAAGGGCATCTGTGTGGAGCACAGGTAACATATGCTATAAATTACAGCTCTTGTTTGTTCACCAACTAATCATGTAGCGCCTACTGTGTGCCAAACACTGAGCCATGAACTGGACTTACAAAAATGAATAAATCATTTCCTGAAAAGGTTCGACACCAAGATCTAAAGATGTAGTTCAATTGGCAGACTGCTTACCTAGCATGCATGAGGCCCTGAGTTCAAGTCCTAGCACCACATAAACCAAGCTGGACCTGAACCCTAACTTGATCTTATACCATGCTTGACTTTGTCCCCTTTTCCTAGCTGGATTTCCTCACTGTAATCTATACATCCTGAAGGAGGACTCAGAAAGATCAGAAGGTCGTCCTCAGCTACACAGTAAGTTCAAGGTCATCCTCAGCTACAATAGTAAGCTGGAGGCCAGAACAGGATACATTAGACTGTCTCATACAAAAAAGTTTAATATCAAAAAATTTTTAATTAGCAAAAAATATTTCAGGCAGAATATTTTTTACTATTTTATTTATTGTTTTTATTTTATCTGTATGTATGTATTGCCTGCATGTAAGTAAGTGCACCCATGTCATGCAATGCCCACGGAGGATAGAAGAGACTGTTGGAGCCCCTGAAGCTGGAGTTATGGACAGTTGTTAGCTGCCATGTAGGTGCTGGGATTCGAACTTGGGTCTTCTGCAAGAACAGTTAGTGTTCTTAACCACTGAGCCATCTCTCTAGCTCCACGAGCAGAATTTTTTTAAGAAATGATGGTAGAGAAAGGAACAAAGCAAACAAAACAGGGGCTGGAGACATGGCTCAGCAGTTAAGAGCACTGAGTGCTCTTGAAGAGGACCTGGGTTCAATTCCCAGCACCCCCATGGCAACTAACAAAGGTCTGTAACTCCAATTCCAGGGGATCCAACACTCTCTTCTGACTTCCTTGGGCATTTCATGACCCAAGTGCACTTATGCAGGCAATACACTCATACACATAAAATAAAGCATCTCTTTTAAAAAGAAAATAAAAAGGTTAGCTAGCACCTTGAAGAAGAACTAGACATATAAAGGCATCATTAAAATATAATGTATTTGATGCTTTCATGGATGAAAGTGTTGCACCACCACATACAATTAAGTATATAGCAGCCAGGGGTAGATTTCATGCAGAACCCCGTAGAGAATATAGTTTCAAACATTAGACATTTTTGACCAAGTAAAAGAACCCAAAATCACTGTGTAAGGTTGAAGTTCTGCATAGTCAGCTTAGCTGGGCTCTGCTTATAAGCTGTATTATTTTTGTTGTGATTTTTCTAAGACATTCATTAAATATTCACCCAGAAAACATTGACTGAGAACTGAATATGTTCCAGGAATAGCGACAAGCAGTGGGGATGCAAACAAAAAGACCAACTCTAACTCCTTAGAGGAAGCAGCCATACCGAGCTCATTGTCTCCCAGCCTGGAATTGCAGATTCTCCATCTAAAAAGTAGCATCTGCAGAGCCTTGACACCTGTCTGCATCAAGAATAACAGAAAGAAGAAAATGTGAGCATCGCGGCACACATCTGTAACCCCAGTACTTGAGAAATGGAAGCAGGAGGATCAGGAATTCAAAAATCATCCTTGGATATAGGGAGTTTGAGACCAGTCTAGACTATATGAGACATAATCTTAATGTCTCTGTGGCGAAGAATCGCATGGAAACTAACAGAAAGATGAGGCTTCTTCCATCTCTGGGGAATAAAGTGAAAAAAATAATGAGCTCAATGGAAGTGCTTCAAACATTTACAGGCAGTGTTTCTCTTTCAGCTGCTGACTGGTGCCCAGCTCTCAGAATGAATGGCTATTACCCCAAGGAAAGTATCTAAAACTTCTTAACCAATGACTAAAAAAATACAAATAAATCTTAAGCTCCTTATGGAAGTCACTTCTACCAAAAGCCAAGAGATAAAACACATATAAGAAGCATCAGAGTAAAGGATCGGGATACCCGGGCCAGATGGGGACACAATGGCCAGCAGAAAATGAAGAAGCAAAGTGAATAATGCGGAGGAAGAGCAAGCCCTAGATAATTCCTGCCTCGTGTTATGTGCCCTAAAGATGAGCTAAGAAGCTCGTCCAATCCTGGTCCAAATCCTGACCAAACTTCCTCATCCAACCAGCTCCTCCCTGTTTGATGAAATAATCCAAGCTCTTGTCTTAAAGAGTTCTGATACTGGCACTACTCGTTGATCCCTCTGCAAATCATCTGGTCTGATTTCCTAACTATCTCTCGTATGTATCTCTATGCAACTATCTCCGGTTAGTATGTAAACTGATGATTTAAAACAGGGTAAACATAAGGCAAATGAGAAGTCAGAGCTCAAGCTTCCTCATAGAGCAGTGGCCATTCCCCTGAAGTGCCAAGTGTGCTTTCAAATTCTGATAGAAAAAGCAAACTGTGGGGAAGGGGAGAGATCTTTATAATGGCAGCAATATAGATGATTCATCAGTTAGTAAGAACACAAAAATGCAGTAGAGGAGAGTCTGAGATCAGCATTGACTCCTATGAAAGAGATGCCAACAAGAAGGAAAGAGTTAAGGTAAAATTACAGGACAAGAACCAATTCAAGGAGTAAGTTGGAGCTGAAGGACTAAAGAATGAGAGAACAGAAAAATTAGATTGGAAGTTAGGCCTCGGCCTGACTTGTGCAGACTTCTCTCTACTGAAGTTGTCTCTTTTGGTGGCAAAGTCTATACTTAGTAATCACAGTTGACTTCTACTGATGGCCCTGCAGGAGGGGGAGCAGGTACATGTCTCCATAGCTTACATATATAAAATCCCGTTTTTCAAAATGAAAATTCTTAAGACTATACTAATTTTGTGCTTCTGTTTAACTTCAAAGAATAGAAGGCTGAGTGTGATGATGTACATCTGTAATCTCAGTACTCAGGTGGCTGAGGCAGGAGGATCATGAGTTCAAGACCATCCTGAACTATGTCGTGATTCTCTGTCATAAAAGATTACAGTAATTATGAAATAACTGTGCTGGAAAATATGTACTTCAGGTATAGGAAGAACTTATGAAACTACTCTTTTTGTCTCAAATAAGTATATTTGGCTAGACATGGTGGGTGACACTTGTAATCTTAGTTTTCAAGAGGCTGAAGCAGGAAGATTACCACAAGTTCAAGAGTAGTTTGGGCTACATGAGTTGTAGGCTAGACAGAACTACAAAGCAAGATGCTAGGAATTTTGTTTGTTTGTTTCTATATTTTAAAAGGCAGTGGAGAGGGGCTGGGGAGATGGTTCAGTAGTTAAGAGCACTTGGTCCAGGAAAGGCAGACAGATCCCTGTGAGTTCAAGACCAGCCTGGTCTACATAGAGAGTTCCAGGCCAGCTGGGGCTACAGGGAGACCCTGTCTCAAAAAGACAAAAAAAAAAAGCACTTAATCCACAATCATGAGGGCCAGAGTTCAGATCCCAACACCTACATAACAAGTCAGGCATCCCTGCAAATGCCTATAACCTCAACTCCAAGGGGACAAAGACAAGAGGATCATTTGGGCTTGCTAGCTTCCAGTCTGGCCAAGACATAAGCCCTAGGTTCAGGGAAAGACTCGGCCTCAAAGGAATAGGCAAAGGGTGATAGAGGAGGACACACAACACGTTATTCTAGCCTGTGCATGTACACACAGGCACACCCACCCGCCCACAGACACACATAAATTGATTAATTAAAATAAATATTTTTAAGGACTGAGGATATAGCTCTCAATGGTGGTATGATTACCTAGGTTGTACAAGACTCAGGATTCAATATCCAACATTAAAAGAAATAATAAAAAATCAAATTAGCATGTTTAAACTTTTTATAGGAATAAAAATAAAAATTGGCTTAAATAACAACCTGGGCCAGTGAAATGGTTTTGCAAGTAAAAGCATTTTGTGGACAAACCTGACCACGTAAATTCAATCCCAGGATCCACATGGCTGAAGGAGAGGACTGAGTCCCAAAAGTTGTCCTCTGACCTCTTCAAGAATGCTGTGGCATGCATGCCCACACACATACATACAAAAAAAAGAAATAATAAATTTAAGTTGAAAAAAAAAGCTGATGTCCAACAAGATGGCTCAGCAGTTAAGGTGCTTGCTGCCAAGACCAACAACCTGAGTTCAAAGCAGGGACCCGAGTGGTGGAGAAAGTTGACTCCTGCAATACTGCAAGGTGACCTCTGTTGTTCAGCCTCAGCCATGGCATGCACACACACTAAATGCACATGATTTTTCTTCCTATTTGTTTTAGTTTTGAGATAGGGTCTCCCCAACTGGTCTGGAACTTGCTAGTAGACCAGGCTGGTCTCGATCTCAGAGAGATCCACTTGCCTCTGCCTCCCCAGTGCTGGAATTAAAGGCATCAGCCAGCATGCCCAGTGCATGCATGTAATTTTAAAAATAAAAAAACAACAAACAGGATGATTGCTCTTTCTTTAAAATTGAAAAAAGCTCAGGCTGAAGAGATGGCTCAATGGTTAAGAGCATTGGCTGCTCTTGCAGAGGACCCAGGTTGGAATCCCAGCACGAAATGGCAGCTAACAACTGTCCAAAACTTCAGTTCCAGGGGATCCAATGTCCTCTTCTGTCCTCCATGGGCATTGCATGACATGAGTGTGCTTACGTACATGCAGGAAATATACTCAAACACATAAACTAAAAATAAATGAGTCAAAAAAAAAATCTTTAAAAAAAGAAAAAAAAAAAAAAGCTGTAGCCGGGCATGGTAAGGCCTGTAATCCCAGCACTCAGGAGGCAGAGGCAGGTGGATCTCTGTGAGTTCAAGGCCAGCCTGGTCTACATAGTCAGTTCCAGGACAGCTGGGGCTACAGGGAGCCCCTGTCTCAAAAAGACACACAAAAAAGCTGCAAATGGGCGTGGCGGGGAGAGAAACTTCCTGCAATGATCTGCTCCACTCCAGAACCACATTAGCATCGTGGCCACTTGGTGCTTGTGACAACCGGGCACCTGCATAATGAATGGGTGGCAGGACTGAAGGCCAACTGGGGATTTCATTTTCTCTAGTTGTATGTGATTTCCATCACTGTGTGGCTAGTGGTTTCTATAGCGGACAGTGATGACCTAATTATCATCATATAGTATGAAGAAAAAGAGCGATAAAATGATGAGGACAAAGGAAGAGAACAGAAGAGAAACATAATGACTAAATGGAGAAAATGGTGATCACTTAGCTCAATTGGTCAGTCCAAGGAAAGCATGAACAAGGCCACCAGGGAGATCTGTTTCTATTTCAGAGAAGACATGTGCCTAGATGTATCAGCCTACGACCAGAGTTGAACACACTGAGTTAGGGGAGGCAAGACTGACAAGAGGCCTTGCCAGGAAACATCAAATAGTTTCCAGTGTCTGGAAGACTGTTGAGCTAATGATTCCTTCCATGTTCATTTTTTAAGCTCCAAACAGAGCCATGTGCAGTACCTGCTTTGGTTTTAGATGAGACCAAAGACCATCCCTACAAGTCACTTTATTTGACACTACTTCCTGAGGAAATGTAGGTCTCATTCTTTTAAAAACAACCCTTGTTGGGTTTCAAACTCCAGAAACGAACCCTATGGAATTTGACATTCAAGTGAGGCCTGGTAGCACATGCCTGTGATCCCAGCACTTAGGAGGCAGAGGCAGAAGGACCAAGGGTTAAAGGTCAGTCTTGATAGTGTAGTTGTTTGGGGCCAGCCTGGGCTGCATGAAACTTTGTCTAAAAAGAAAAAAAAACAACATTGATTCTTGAGCACATGTCACTGATTCACTGAGTGTGTACAGTTTATGACGTTTTTGTCCCTCAATACACAAAAAAGCAGATGATTCCATTTTTCAGTGGTGAACTGGGATGCCCTCCCCATAGTCATGCAGACCAAACAGAACAATGCACCACTTGTTCTTGTTTAGTAAGAGACTTTTTTTGAATGCTGGAGACTCATTGATGTCACTGGAAATGTGAAGGATGGAGAAAGGTCTGCTGGAGTATGTTTCCTTTTTTTTTTCTTTAAATATAAGAAGTTTCTCCTAGATCAAGTGTTATTTATTTTATACTTTCCCCTTAAGTAGGCTTGCCCATTTGACCATTGTTCTTATATGCTACACTGGAAAGCCATCCAGTAAAGGAAAACTAATTAGTACAAAATATACAGTAGGGTTTTCCATGTTGGTTGTCTCCTTGGTCTCTAGATGACTTATTTTGAAGCAGAGGTTAACTAAGACTTACAGGAGATGGTGGTCTGTACCACGTATTCCAACTGCTGAGCAAAATGGGGCAAGGGCAGCCCTGTCTTCTTCATCCAATTCTGATATGAAAGCACTAGATTTCACAAGGAATTACATCCCTCCTAACTCAAGGCCATGTGCTCAACAAAATCTGTTTCTCAGTTCATTTCCATGCTACAGTACCAAAAAGAACGAACAGGCAAGCTGAGAGTCATTGAGGAAATGCAGTAAGATCCTCCCAGCCAGATCCACGGCATGAGAGACACAGATCTGGCAAATCATAACCAGACTGAGAGAAGGAAGTAGGCCAAGGACAACTTCTTCATAGTTGGAATTTATTGACTTTTTATTGAGAGTGCTGAAGTCATCCTTTCAATGGTGTTTTGGCTCAAACATGTAGATGAGGTTGGCTCCTAGAATAAACTAGAGATAAGATGGTACATGAATGCCCCAAAATCTAGGTCAACCAATTCGCACAAAAGCAAGGTAGGACCTTTGAAAGCTGAAGCTCCAAATAGCTTTTAAGGAACAGCCTTTGGAGAAGAAGCAAAGAAGGTTTGTTGTGATCTTTGCAGCAAGAGATACTACTTATCAGATGATTTAAACCTAATCTTAGGTAAAGAGAGATTTTTAAGTAAAAGAAAAGAGAAAGGTGGGGGCTGGTGAGACGGCTCAGCGGTTAAGAGCACTGGCTGCTCTTGCTATGGACCAGAATTCATTTCCCAGCAACCATATGGCAACTAACAACCACCTGTAACTCCAGTTGCAGGGAATCTGACACCCTCTTTGGACCTCCACAGGCACTGCATGACACGGGAGCAACTACCTACATGCAGGCAATACACTCATACACATAAAATGAAAATAATAAATAAAATATTTTTTAAAAGAAGAAAGGTAATGCTAGGAAGAGGGCTTGGGTGATAAAGTGCTTGCCTTGAAAGGCATGATTCGAGATCAATCCCTAGAACCTATGTATAAAAAAGCCAGGCAAGGTGGCATGCACTTATAATCCCAGCACAAGGAAGGTAGACACAAATGGATCCCTGGGGCTCAAAGAAGAGATTATTCCACTCTTGCCACATATGAAACAATACGCTAAGAATTTTATTATTTCTTTGTTAAGTTGAAAGTTGGTTCTGTTGGGACTGTGGCTAACTGTCCAACACTTGTTCCTGTGGAGGTGATTTGTCTGTGCCCATCATGACAATTCTGTTTTCCTTATCTGTCATCACTTTGGAAACAAGCCACCAACCCAATGGATTCCAGATAAAATTCCCTTCACTCCTAAGCAAGAGACACTCAAATGAATACGTGGCCGCTGCTGACCCTCAGAAAAAGTCAGTCCTGATGGTGAACCTGCTGACAGATGGAAAGAACATTCCCATTGAGTCTTTCAGAACCCTGGAATTTATTGTGCCTTTGAACTTCTTGTTATGGGAAACAATAATCTTATTGCCAGAATAAGATAGCTGTTACCTGTAGTCAAACACATTCCACTGATACAGTCCCTTTGCTTGTTTAATATGCACAAGAAAACTAAGGCTTGAAGACATTACACAGTTAAATCCCACATTGTAAATCAGAATCTGAACACAGAAATATCTGATTTCAAAGACCAAGGTTCTTAACCGTAAAATGAACTAGGCTCATTTTTTTTCTTTAGTTTCCACAGAGAGTTGGCCATTGGCAATAGCAAAATAAAATCACTTTTCCTTACGTTAGGAAAGTATCAGACTCAAAAATATTACTTGATCCATTATTTAGGCCTACTAGCTCTAATTATTATTATTTTTTCATTCAAATTTTGATATATACCTTCAAAGAACTTATCCACTGGGGGCAGTGGTGCTCAGTTCTTTCCTTGCTTGTAATCTATTTTTTTCCTTTAAGACAGGGTCTCTCTGCATAGCCCAGGCTGGCCTCAAACTCGTAACCTTCCTGCCTCTACCTTCTGAATGCTAGGATTATAGGCGTGTAACACTGCACCAGGTTCTATTTGTAAATACTAGAAGTTTAAACATGCATTTAAAGGGTCTAAGTTTCCTCTAGCAATAAGAAAGCACTGTGTCACTATTGAGGTAGAACTGTGGATTACCCTAACTTGATGTAAACTTCTCATTTTATTCCAGACCTGCTGCTGACAATTATTATTCCTCCTTATTGCAGTTAACACCCCATATTGTAATTTGCTCAATTCAAAATACTGTTGGGCAGGAGTTCCTGCAGTAGATGTATGTCAGCAGTTGTAACAAAAATAAACATTATATTTTGGTCAAATGTTGATAGACACCAGAGGTTTCATGCTGTATAGGCCAATCTCAACATAACCACCAATGAACTGACATGGATAAAGGCATATATTTTAAAACAGGACAGTCTGTAGGAATTCTAGAAGGGAGTCAACTCATCTCTGGGGAAAAACAATTTCTTCCAGAAGGATGACCACAGAAGGCATCATGGGATGGGGACTTTTGAGCTACACCTTAAAAGGCAGGTTGGGAGGAAAGTGGAGGAGAGAATTTGATAGAGGCAATAACATGGGCAACAGCTCTGTGACATTTCTTGTTAGGGTCACAAATGAGAGATGTGGACCAGGGAAGTTGATCATTGCTTACTAGGAGAGTCACAGTCAGTCTATGCCAGTGAGAAGAAAGGCTTATAAAGATGTCTCTGACACGTCAAACACCTCACTTTTCATTTTCAGTTCATCTTTGTGGTGCTAGGAATTGAACCCAGGACTTTGCACATGCTAGGTAAGCATTTTACCACTGGGGTATACCCCCAATTCCACTTCATACCCTAAAGGGAAATTTGCATATATTATTGAAGTTGGTAGTTATAATAATTCTCATCATTATTAATGCTACACTGATTTTAAAAAGATGAATTCCATGGGCCTGGGAATGTAACTCAATTGGTAGAGTGCTTGGCTAGCATGTACAAAGCCCTGGGTTAGACCCCTAGCACCACATAAAACCTGTAGCGGTGGCTCATGCCTGTAATCCCAGTGCTTGGAAAGTAGAGGTAGGAAAGTCAGAAGTTCAAGACTGTCTTTTACTATATAGCAAGTTCAAAGCCAGCTGGAGCTACATGAGACTTTGTTTCAAACAATGAAAACTGAATTTCAAAAGGATTAGATGCCTTGCCGATAATCACATAGTAAATATTTTCCTTTTCCCTCAGAATATCAGCATCTGCCTTTGTTATCTCGTAAGAAAAGGTTGTGGAGAAATTAACATGTCTATTTACATCGATGTCCATGAACACAACACAGTAACTGGATAAATCAAGAATTGGGGAAAATTTCTTTTTCTTCCTTTCAGCTTATATTCCCCCCTCAAACTGTGCTCTTTTAATTATAAAACAAAATTTAGGAACATATCAAGTACATCCAAGATGTGAATGAGGACAGAACTCTGAATTTCAAGAATGTTCTTCCTTTCGCATTTAAGAATATTTATTGTTGTTCCTGGGCTTATACATATGCTATATATTATCATATGATATATATATATATATCATATATGTATGCCATCAATTTCTTTCTCAGACTAATCATCAGCAGAGGTGGAAGAGGGACAAGCAGATTATCTGAACTGTGTAAGGTGCTTCATGCTAACAGAATCACAGAGTAAGACCACTACCGTTGCTCTAAATCTCACTGTCTCACAAAGAGTACATAGCAAGGAGACTTTGGCCATGTTCAACTAAAGATATCTTAATATTGAGAACACATCGAAGTTTCTAGTCACTCTTAAACCCAAGAATCCCAACTGCTTTTATGAAAGGGAATGGTAAGAAGGTCACTTTGAGACATGATCTAATAGGAAAGTTCCAGTTTTGTAACCCAATAAATATACTCACTTCACTCATCTCAGACCCCAAAAGCTTTAACTACTCATTGGTCCCCATGATCTATGTTTATACTGCCCCAAATGTATGTATACATTGGTCCCCATGATCTATGTTTATACTGCCCCAAATGTATGATCAGAATGTGTTAAGATATAAGTATGAACAAAAAAATCTGGTCAGTAAGAAAATCAGAACATAAGAAGACTCCTGAAATCAGCAAAAAGAGGATGGGCCTTCCCATCCAGGCTGCCTACAACCAGTAAACTCTCATCAGAGGGCCAAATGTTATACTGTTCAAAAAGGTACATAATCATCACTTAAAATAAGCAAGCTCATCCATGAGTCATCTCATCTAGCCCAACTGGATGTACCACACCCTGCACACACCTGGATGGGAGCATTGCTGTATTTGTCCATTCTCCTGTGCTGGTGCCTCCACTGAACACCACCTGTAATGAATAAAACCTCCAGCCTCAGGATCTGGCTGCTGCTCAGAGTGAGTAAGGTTCCAATCCCTTCACTTCACAATAAAATTCCCTGTTTAAAAAAAAAATCATGGATGTTTTCCATGTTGGGGGCATTGGGGCATTCTTCATCATATATCTCAGTTCTGGAAACATCTAAAACTTCCTATTCACTTCATACGACATTTTCTATCGCTTAAGGAATGTTTGAGCCAAGCATCCTGTGGAATGCTAGGAGAAACTATCATGTCTGCTTTCAACCAGCAGTCTGTTAAAGAACAAACAACCCAAGAACCAAGTATATAAGTCCAGAGAATATAGACTCAAACATCGAGTTGTACGGTGGTCTAAGGGGAGGATAAGACAGACGCTGTCTGATGGAAAACGTACTGAAGTCAGAACCTAAGTTCAAGTCCTGGCAGCACAACTTTTTAGCTGCCTGACCTTGGGCAACCTCTTTGAGACTTTGAACTAGATGGCTTTGTCCCCTTCCTGCCATAAAATTCTATAACTCTCCATGACTCATCTTGAGATATAAGGAAAGCAAAATAAACTTTGTATAAGCAGAAAAGAGCAAAAGGGCATTCAAGATATGAATGCTGTGAATCAAAAAAAAAGTGGCGGATTGTGTGTGGCAGGGAAGACATTGAGAAGGTGACTATAGTGCGTTGTGAATTGAGAGCTAATAAAAACCTCCTGTTATCAAGATCAGGGCTGCCACTGCCCTCTACTCCCAACCCTGAGCCCTGTGTTAATATCATCACATCCAAACATCAGACCCCAACCTATCCTTAGGTAGCTCATCAGAAATGGCCAAAAGTAAAGTTAAGAAGAACTCTATCTTAAGAACTTTAGCTTCCTGTGACAGTCCTATTCAAACTAGTTCAGGCAAAGAAGAAACTATTGAAATAACACAGGAGGCTCCTGTAAGATCCAACTGTAAACTATAACATGCAGACCTCATACGACCCGGTGGCCATCGGCACCCATTTGCTCCATCGAATCCTCTCAGCCCTGTGGTTTCTTCCTGTGCTGTAAATCTGCTTCCTTACCCTCTTCCTACACACTCAAGCTTTGTCATTCTTGTCCTGCACACAGCAGGGACTCTTCTTCTAGCTGTTCTTGAGTATCGTGCTTGGCGCTGTGGCACTGACACTGAATTCTTGGTTCTAGAAAAAGCATTCGATTAACCATCAGTCAGTGGATCTAGCTGCAAATTCTCTACAGTTCTTCCAATCATCAGATGCCAGTGGAATCTATAGTGCCCAATTCTGTCTTTTGTCTGGCTCTGGGTTCTAGGTTAAACAAGTTAAGCCAGATAAACAGAAGAATTTATCTATAGCAAACAAATCAATGACCTTGCTACAGACTACTGATATATTATCATTTAGATATAGTCCCTTTTAAAAAGATGATGTGAGCTAACATAATGACCTCACTGTCATATATGACATAGTATTAAGAAGAAAAAATACTCCAAGCTCTAAACTGCAATAAACTTTTGGTGAAACGTCTATTCTTGGGTTTTGGGGTTGTCTTCGTACAGTATCTATCAACTGAACATCAACTGAGCAGGATGAACATAACAGAGAAATGAAGGAAGTGACATTCCTAAAGCTTGCGAAATCTCTAACACGTTTAGGTACAAACACTTGTCTTCATGTGGAGAACCAAAGGCAGGAACTTAGAAAATACGTTACTTTAATACAGCAGGTGAGAAGAGAGTAAGATGGCCAACTTCCCCCAAAACATTAAGGAGATCTTAAAAAGGTAGAATTTGCTGGGCATGGTGGCACATGCCTGTAATCCCAGCACTTGGGAGGTAGAGAGAGGAGGATTCGAAATTGGAAGTCATCCTTGGCTATAAAGCCAGTTTGAGGCCAGCCTAGGCTATATGAGACCCTGTGTGGAGAGAGAGAGAGAGAGAGAGACAGAGAGAGAGAGAGACAGACAGACAGACAGACAGAGAGAGAGAGACAGAGAGAGAGAGACAGAGAGATTGAGAAGCTGATTTTAAAATTGGCAAAGATGGGGCTGGAGAGATGCTCAGTGGTTTAAAACACTGGCAGCTCTTGCAGAGAACTGGGGTTTGGCCCCCAGGACACACATTGTGGTTAATACCCTCCCTTCCTTAACTCCAGTTCCAAGGGACCTGACACGCTCTTCTGATCTTTTCAGGCATTACAAACATGGGTGTACTCACATACATGCAATCAAAACACACACAATAAAAATAAATAAAAGATTT